>NC_051157.2:90091190-90226986 GCF_013339745.2 Dermacentor silvarum
TCTCCACATACACATTGCAAAAGTTTCCAATGAATTTGCTCAGTGTTTCGTTCATCATCTTTTGGAACCACGACCCAGAATTCTTCCAGCCAAATGGTAACCGATTATACTCGTAGATGTCGAATGGTGTGACAAAGGCAGTGTATTTCTTAGTTTCTTCTTTTAATGGCACTTGCCAGTACCCCTTACATAAGTCTATACGTGAAAACCATTCGCATCCTCCAGTCTCATCAATGATATCATCTATCCTAGGCATCGGGTATGGAAAAAGATCAGTCTGCTTGTTTATCATTCGGTAATCAGTGCACAGTCGGAATGATCCATCTTCCTTCGGTACAATGGTAATAGGGGAAGCAAAAGATGATGTAGATGGCCTAATGATCCCTGCCTCTAACATGCCTTGAAGTTCTTGCCTTAACCATACTTTCTTTTCATGGCTGAGGCTATATGGCTTTTTTCTGACGACTGTGCTGTCGCGCAACAAGAACGGCACCTCAATCGCTGTTGTGGCTTCGGGATATGGCCCAATGCATATTAGCTCGGGGAACTTCAACGGCACGTCTTCCGCGCAAGATAGCTTTCGTTCGTCGGGTGTTTCAGTCCAAGACGTATCTTGCTCAGGTTGTCCAATGGTCACCTCGTCATTCCATAATATGTTAATCTTCATGCTCCTCATATCGGGCCGCGATAAAAGAAAGTCGAAGTCCACCGCTGACACGACGAGTGCTTCCACCTTGAACTTCTGACCTTGGAACTCAAGAGCTGTTTTTGCCCATTTATGATATTCCCGAGATGAACCATCGTAGCTACACACACGAATAGACTTCCCGGAAATGATGCTGGAGGAATCCACAATATTTTCATTAATTAGGCTTACGGAAGCACCAGTGTCAATCAATGCTGAGATGTTTCTGCTGTTTATAAGCATCGGCACTATTAAAACGCCTGATTTAACAAGGAACACCGTTTCTTCAGCGTAATAGTGAGGCTCGGTGGTGCCTTGACTTTCGGAGGTATGACTGCTGAAGGGGTACCGAGCATCATGTGTAGTTATCGCTTGGTCTCGAGTTGTTACCCTTGTCTTATTTGATGGTACATTAAAATCTGGGGTCATAATGTACGCCAGTGACTCAAGCAATTGGTCCATTGTGCTTGGCGACCTAGCTAGAACTTGTTTCTGGCACTCTCTTGTCATACCGTGTATAATGAGGGCGATAACAGACGATTCTGGAAGTTTCGGCTCGGCTGTACAAATTAAATGCCATTTTTCCAACACATATTCTCTGATGTTAACTGCCTTCTGTCTGTAGAATATGGCGTTATTCCAAAGTTCCACGGGATTCTTTTTAAATGCTCGAGAGAAACTCTCTTTCCATTCATCCCACGATTCGCTCAACTGTGAAGTGAACCGAAGATCGTACCATTTCCGCGCATTGCCACACAGAAATATCCGCATGTTCTGTATGCGATCCTCGTCAGTCAACCATTGGTTCCTGGAGCAAGCGTACTCATAAAACCGAAGCCAGGTATGTACACCGGACGAATTTCCATCAAATATGTCTGGTTTCAAGAAAGGCTGTTCTCTCTTGCTTCTAGATCTTGATAGCGCAACAAGAAGATCTACCAGCTGCTGCTGTTGCCTCATCTGGCATTGCTGAAGCTCAAGTAGTGCGTTCGTAACAGTTATATCATTGCCCAGCGGCACTACAGCTGGTTCAGTTTCACGAGCTGAGATGGCTCCTTTAAAACAAGTTTCGGACTCGTCTTGTTCATTGCAGGCAGGAACGATACCTTTAGTGACGGGGTCGTCAGCCGTAAACCCGGAGGCACTTGGAACGCTCCGCAGAACATCAGGCGTGGTGATGTCCTCCAGTGGCCTGACATGTTGTTCGTCACTTGCTCTGTAGCCCTTGATGGTGGTTCGTCCCTCGTTGAACACGACGTTCATCTTCTTCTTCACAGGTTCCTGCTTTCGGCTGCGCCAATGTAAAGATTTCACTAGGGTACTGTACGCAGAACCCATTTATTACTACATTCTTCCGTCTAACCTCTTCGTCGTCTTCTCTTCTTCATAACTGCGCTGGCGATGTGGTTCGCCACAAGGTATAAACTATATACTCGGGAATATTTTTATAGCTCAATTCATTGACCTGACGCACTGATTCATGTTAAATCCGCCCGGTTACATTGTGCGACGCTGGGCTGGCGCCATGGTATACGTGCTTCTCGTGCGACTGGGCGCCGAAGAGCCACAAGTTTAAAGAACGCTGAATGGGGGGAGGGCTTTAAGCTTTAAAACATCAACGTCGCTCCGAGCAGCACGCTGCCATTTGGCTCTCCGATCCGGATCGCTGGGGAACTCAAACAGTCGCGCTTTCGGACCATTATAATAATTGCCTCTGAAATTAGGCTAACTGCACTCGGGCAGGGTGTTGTGACGTCAGATGGCAGGCGAGGAGGAGTGCAGGGGTTTTCTCCTATAGTCTAGGTAGCATTGGGTCAGCTCTCTCACTCGGTGAAACCGCGGGTGGACCAAGACCACAAGAGCGTTGCAGAATAATTACACATAAAAAATAACGTCAATAGATAGATCAAAGCTGTGCGGTGGGGACAGGTGTCACGCGGTCATGAAGGAAAATGTAAGCGACTAGCGAAATCCGCGTGAATGTTCACATATACCTTGTAACAGGCCTTCGGTAGGAATTCCCTCCATTTGCGACTGAGGTTTTTTAAAGGATATCAACCTGCAGTGTTTTGCTTAATCTTCAGCCTTGTCCGACCTTTCTTTAGTGTTTACATAAACAAACTACTTGGCAATCCAATCGGCACACGTTTGAGTTTGAATATTTCATTAGTCGCATACAACTAAAAATAAATCGACGCACTGTGGTCTATATGCGTACAACTATGCAGAGTGCATGCGGTGCTGGCCCAGTTGGATCAGTTCCATGACATAAAAGAGCCGTTACAAGGGAGGAGACAGAATTAAACACAAATACAAAGATGCTATTGTACTTCCACGCGCGCGCGCGCGCGCGCGCGCGCGCGTGTGTGTGTGTGTGTGTGTGTGTGTGTGTGTGTGTGTGGTGTGTGTGTGTGTGTGTGTGTGTGTGTGTGTGTGTGTGTGTGTGTGTGTGTGTGTGTGTGTGTGTGTGTGTGTGTGTGTGTGTGTGTGTGTGTGGTGTGTGTTGTGTGTGTGTGTGTGTGTGTGTGTGTGTGTGTGTGTGTGTGTGTGTGTGTGTGTGTGTGTGTGTGTGTGTGTGTGTGTGTGTGTGTGTGTGTGTGTGTGTGTGTGTGTGTGTGTGTGTGGTGTGTGTGTGTGTGTGTGTGTGTGTGTGTGTGTGTGTGTGTGTGTGTGTGTGTGTGTGTGTGTGTGTGTGTGTGTGTGTGTGTGTGTGTGTGTGTGTGGTGTGTGTGTGTGTGTGTGTGTGTGGTGTGTGTGTGTGTGTGTGTGTGTGTGTGTTGTGTGTGTGTGTGTGTGTGTGTGTGTGTGTGTGTGTGTGTGTGTGTGTGTGTGTGTGTGTGTGTGTGTGTGTGTGTGTGTGTGTGTGTGTGTGTGTGTGTGTGTGTGTGGTGTGTGTGTGTGTGTGTGTGTGTGTGTGTGTGTGTGTGTGTGTGTGTGTGTGTGTGTGTGTGTGTGTGTGTGTGTGTGTGTGTGTGTGTGTGTGTGTGTGTGTGTGTGTGTGTGTGGTGTGTGTGTGTGTGTGTGTGTGTGTGTGTGTGTTGTGTGTGTGTGTGTGCGCGCGCGCGCGCGCGCGCGCAGTGTTCCAGCGCAGTGCATGTCTGCGACCATTTTATTTTATGTGCAGGAGATATGCGGCGAGGTTTACCAAGTGGATGACCGGATGCTGAACGTACTCGACTGCCTCGAGTCGCACCCACACTTCTACGTCAGGTCGCAGGAAGACGTCATGTTGCTGCCACCGCCGAAGTCGACCGGCGCGAGCATCGAAGAAACAACACCGCCATCCGAAAACTCATCATTGACAGAGGCCGGCGACAGGCGCAAAGCGTGGATCTACTTCGTGCGCAAATTCGAGCTAGAACTGCTCTCGCTACCGAAGGTGGTGCGCTACACCCTGAAGCCGGGCATCGAGTGGCCGGAGCTTATCTGCGACAAGGAGCAATCCCAACGTTTCCTGGACGGCGCGTTTCAACACTTCGGCGCAAGTGACAGCTGCAGCAGCGGCTAGAATTCGTAAATTTAAAAAAAAAAAGCCTAATTGGACGTTCTATAGAATGTCCATACAGACGCTTTTCTGTGTGTTTTATGTATTATCTGCAATCGAACGCGGTTAGGAAGAACACCTTTACTAGACGAAATGACGTGTATCAGTGTCCCAGCTAACATATGTACCATCCTTTAAAAAAATAGTCGCCGCCTTCTCAACGAATTACACTAACTATACATTGTTAGCCACTTGCCGGCTGGTGGGCCAGGCCTTCGTCAGAGTGAATCGCCACTCTTACGAAGGCTGGCCCACCAGCCGAAACGTTGGTAAACAAGAATATGTGTATCTATATACAGGGTGTTCTAAATAAGGCTTTACGGAATTTTTAAAAATCACCTGTGGCAGGTAGCATAATTCTTAACGTTGAGCTGGGTTATTCGAAGAGTCGGACATTAGCAGCACGAGAAATCGAAACACATATTACACTAATTAACAAAAATTGACTAATTAACTTCTCACTTCTCAGGTAATTACTTTACGACACACATTGCAATTTACGAATTGTAGCCGGTGAGTTTGCAAGGCGCATCCACTTGAAATGAAATTCCAGGATCACACCAGTTTCGAGACATTATTTCCCAAAGTGTGGGACGAAATACATGGGCGTTGCAGTTACTTTTGTGCTTCATGTATAAAGCAGCATTTTGGTAAAAATGTAAGTGGAACAACAGTGCATTTTTACGGCGAGTTTGATGGTGCATATCTCCAAACTGGCGTCATTCTGGAAATTCATTCCAAGTGGACACGCCTGACAAGCTCAATGGTTACAATTCGTAAATTGCAATATGTGTCGTAAAGTAATTAACTAAGACGTTCATTAGTCAATTTTTGATAACTACTTGAATATGTGTTTCGATTTCTCGTGCTACTAATATCCGCCTCATCGAATAACCCAGTTCAACGATAAGAATTATGCTACCTGCCACAGGCGATCTTTAAAAATTGCGTAAAGCATAATATTGGACACCCGGTATATTCAGGCATACAAGATATACAATTTAGGCCACTGGGTATCTGCAACTTGGTACGTTTCTCATTGACACTTTGATAATTAGGACAGTACTTCTCGAGTTAGATAATTAATTACAATTACCTAATTAAATCTCAGTAACAAAAATATTACTGGCGGCTACTCCACGGTACTGGAAACAATACGCGTTAGGCTTGCTTCGCGTAACGCCGAGCTACTTGAGTTCAGCTACTCGGGTAGTTTGTTGCCTCACGCCCGATGCCCAAAGAAACGGGGCAAGTACTTGCCCAGTCGAGTCATTCCGGATGTCGTGGATGAGTTCGAAACGGATGCGTTGATGAGCATGCAGGGCTGTGACCTACGGTGACTATGTGGCAGCCTTTTGCTCAGTAATGCAAGGACATATGGTGTGGGAGAAGCGCGGTACACGTGCAGTGCGCAAACCTTGGTGGGATGTAGAAGTGAAAACTGCATGGCAAGCCCGCCGGGAGGCGAACAGCCAACACCGATCCCCTGTCAAGGACAAAGAGGCATGCGTGGAAACACCGAACGCCCCCCGTCGGTGCGCCACTGCTTCAAATGCTGGTACAGGCAAGAGATCGCCAAATATAATGTCCGCCTAGTTTGCTCTCTAAAAGCCGGGGGTTAATCTGCAGCGCAGAAGTTCCGGCGATATGTCCCGTCCTTGGATTGGACTGATAGACGTCCTGTTCAGCTCCGAAATGCGGACACATCGGAACCAATTGCGGAGCTTGAAAAGCTCCAACCTGCACCGCTTATAAGGCCAAGAAGAGGGAAGCGAGGCCGCAGTTGGAGGAGAGTCATTCCACGTGCCTGAACAAGAGGCCTTTCCAAGGCAGATGCCAGACGAGGGTTTGGGTGTGGGGTGGCAAGTCAGTGGAGATTAAATCGATCGTGCATTGAAACGTATCAGTGCTAGGGTTGGTAATATCGATGAACGATTAAAAGTACCCCGCAAGACGATTAATCTCCATCGATGTCCACCTTTCATTTAATCGACTAGACATTTCGATTAATCGTTTTGGAGAGTTTGACATAACTTGCGCGAACTTTTTTGAAATCGTACTAGAATGGTGGAGCACGAGCAGTAACGGTGCGGCTGTGGTAGACTGCTGCCTGTTTTTCCGAGTCCCGAGTGCTGCCGAGCCGAATGCGTCGCCTCTCTTCCCCCACACCGCACACGCCACCACGGCGCGCCCGAAGCCGGAGGCGTGAAATGCCCTCGCACTTCAAAGCATACTATAGCAACCCTGTCGTTGATCCTCGTGTCACTCCCAGTCTACTAAAGACGTGGCACAGCATTCGCGCCGGCTTGGAGCAATTATTTGGCATAGCGATGGAGTTCATGTTGATTCCAGCAAATCTATAGGTTCCGAGCGTTTATTCTCGCATGCTCGTGTTGGCCATTCAAAGACGGTGGCAGTTTCACCCAAACATGCCAGCCAATTGACATTCCTTCGCTCTGTAGAAAAGAGCATGTGGCATAAATTCCTAAACCTGTAATTTTGGGAAGACGACGACGTTTGATCCAGTGCGGACTAGCGAGCATCGGCTCCCGCTTCTGTAAATGTTTTCGGTCAAAAAAACGTCTCATCTTCAGCGTATTCTTGCACCATTCGACGCAGTTCGTCTAGAGGACCACGCTGACACCAAGTTCTTGCCGGTGGGTGGTCATTTCGCCAATCTTCGGGACTTTTTACCTGACCCCGCCGCATGGTTAGGCCTACTTTCCCGGATAAGGCGCGTCGCACGCCGCCGTGCCCAAGAATGCCCATGCAAGTGACCGTCGGGGGGGGGGGGGGGGGGGACATCACCCCCGAGGAGTGCCTGAAGTCCGGATGGACCACGACTATTTTCAAGCGAAGTTGCAACGGCAGCCCGGCGTCAGCGACCGGGCGAGTTCGACACAACGTGGTAGCGGCCGTGGCGGGTCCCGCACCCTCGCCGCCGGCGGCGTCAAGAAACGCGTTGCCGCGGCCTCGAGGCTGTCCCCCTTGCATAGGGAGCCCCTTAGGATCATCGTCTGCCCCAGAGGCGGGCTGAACGGGACGATCAGCCAGATCTAGGTGACACAGGCCTTGGCCATGGCGGCTCAACTCGCCCCGGCCGAAACGGAGGGGGACATCGTCTGCCCAACGTGGTCCAAAACATCTATCGTGAGTACGCCGACGGAGAAGAACGCCCGCGCTTACGCGAGCGTGGAAGTTCTACTCGTGGGGTCTGCCCGATACGAAGTCAACTTGTACCTGGCAGCGCCGGATAACACGTGCAAGGGGATCATGCGGGGCGTCGACCTCGACTTCGACCACAACCAGCTGCGCGACATGATCGTCCAGCCGAGGAACCCAAAGACCCTCGAAGTGAAACGCATCAAGGACACCACCACGATCGTCGTTCTGCTTAACGGACTCAAAGTGCCGAACTGTGTCATGTGTGGCGCCAGCATGCTTCGCTGTACGCTTTACAGACGCCAGACCACGACCTCCTCTATAAATTTATAGAGGAGGTCGTGCGCCAGACAGACGTTTGCTACACCTGCGGAAGGCTGGGTCACCGCGCCGACGTGTGCCCGGCCCCGGTGAAAACGATTTGCAGGGGATGCGGACTCGCGACTCGCGTCCCCCGCGGAAGACCACGAATGCTCGCCCAAGTGCACCCTCTGCGGGGGGCCTCATCTCACGGCGGACAAGGCCTGCAAACAACGCTTCCAAGTGCCCTACGTCGTCCGTTGCAGGAGGAGGCAGCGAAAGCGCGCTGAGAAAACACCTGCGCGGCAAGTGGCGACCAGCTGCCAAGCATGGGATTCGAGCCTGCCCAGGGCGTCCTCGAGAGGGCGCCGCCAGAGCAGAGCAACCCTAGAGTCGCGCACTTAGAGCAGGAGAATGCGCAGCTCAGAGCCGCGTTGCAGCAGCTCAGGGCCGAGTTCGAGTATTTCGAAAGTCGGGTTCCTCTGTGCCGCCCGCGCAGGCCCCCATGAAGCTCCCCGCGGGAACGCAGGAGCCGGCGCGGTCCGCCAAGACACGGGCCCTCGCGGACCCCGTTGAGGGAGAAGGGGACCTCGAGGAATTCAAAAGCGAGATTAGGAACTCCATGGAGGAGGTTAGGGAGTCGGTGCACAGCCTCCAAGACTCAGTCATGAACTTAGTAGAAGCGGTGGCTACTCTCACGAGCAGGGTCGACACCCTCAAAACTAGGGTCGCTCTGGGAGAGTCAACCCCCGGGGGCCCGGGTACTCGGGTGCGGTTAGAAGTGGTCTACCCTCAGAAACGGAGGGCTTTAGACGCAGTTCCCCCTATGAAAGGTCAAGCAAAAGCTCCAAACATGGCGGGTCCGGATGACGGATTTCTAATCTGGCAGTGGAACTGCGCCGGGTTCCTGCCGAAAAAGGCAGTCCTGCAGCAGTTCGTTCGTTCACGTGAGCGTAAGCCGCACGTCATTTTATTACAGGAAACTCTTAGGGAGACAGTTTCGCTGCAGGGTTACAGGTCTCACTGCGTCTTTGGCGCAGGCAGGAGGGGCATTTGCTTCCTCGTGTCCAAGCGATGGTCTTTTGTCGTACACTCCATGCGCATGGATCTAGCAAGGTCGAGCATTCGCTAATCGAAATCATTCCCAACGCGTGGCTAAAATCCAACATCTTCATTCTTAACATATACAGTTCCCCCAGGGACCAAAGACACCGTTTCGCGTCTCTCGTGGTGAAGGCCGCGGGGCTGGCGGCGGCCTCCCCGCTGGTGGTCGCGGGCGACTTCAACGCCCCGTACCGCGAGTGGGGCTACCCGTAGTCGACCGCGAAGGGGAGCGACCTCTGACAAACGGCCGCTGATCACGCACTTGTACTCTTGACGGACCCGGCCTTCCCCACCAGAACGGGCACTTCGATCACCAGGGACTCCACGCCTGACCTCACCTTCGTCAAGGGTGTGGGACCGGCCTCGTGGAGTAACCTGCACGAGAACTTGGGTAGCGATCACTTCATCCTGGCTACCTTCTTCGAGGTGTCGAGCAGGCCCCCCGCGAATTTAGGGTCACGGATTGGGACCTCTTTCGAAACATCAGGGAGGGAAAGATGGCGGATCCCAGAGACTTTAAAGAATGGTTGTTGCAATTGAAAAGGTACGTCGAGTCCGCCACCAAGACGATCCGCACGGACCTCAAGGTGGACAGGATGGACAGCCGTCTCGCTCACCTCCTCGAGGCCAAGGCTGCTCTCCTGGTCAGGTGGAAGGGGCAACGGCTCAATCATAGACTCCGTAAGAGGATAGCAGTACTAAATCGCACCATTGAGGAACACTGTCGCACGCTCGCTATTGAACAGTGGGACGAAATTTGTAATTCGGTCGATGGGCAAATGCGCGCGGGAGGCAAGTGGAACCTCCTGAAGCAGCTCCTAGACGAATCGGCCTCCAAGTCCAACCAGAGACTAGCTTTGGACAGGATTTTGCACGAAGCCAAACGGGAAGGCTCCACCATGCAGGACATTGTCAAGTCGTAGGCCGACAGATACCTACCCACAGGCTCCTCGGGCGACGCGGACTATCCCCGCTACCGGGACCTCCAGCGTGAGGACCTGGACGCTCATCTCTCTGAAAACGAGGTTAGGGAAGCGCTTTTTGCCCTGAACGGCCGATCGGCCCGGGGCCGGACGGAATTTCGAACAGGCTTCTTCGCAATCTGGACGAAAAGGCCATCTCCACGTTAACGGACGAGATCAATCGCGTGTGGGATTCGGGTGACGTCCCGGACGATTGGAAGCTCTTGTCGGTAGTTATCATTCCAAAACCAGGTCGGACTTCCTGGACTAAACAACCTGCGACCAATCTCGCTCACATCGTGCGTGGGAAAGGTCGCGGAGCACGTCATTCACAACCGGATATCTAGGTACAGTGAGGAACGCGAACTCTTCCCCTACAACATGAGGCGCTTTCGTCCGTCCCTTGCATCTCAGGACGTCATGAAACTCATGAAACACCAGATCATCGATAGGGACACCAGAGACGTCAGGGGTATCCTAGCGCTGGATCTTGAAAAGGCCTTCGATAAAATTTCCCATAGGCACATCCTCGATTCCGTTACGGAGATGGACCTTGGATCCAAGTTTCACGGGTTCGTCAGTTCGTTCCTTCGGGGCAGGCGCGCCACTCTCAAGGTGGGCGAGGTAAAGTCTGATCCCTTCGAGCTGGGGGCAAGGGGCAACCGTCAGGGGTCGGTCATCTCGCCACTTCTCTTCAACGTCGCCATGCGCGGTCTCTCAGCCCGTCTGTCCGAAGTGGACGGCGTTAATCACGCTCTTTACGCCGACGACATCACGGTGTGGTGCGATGGCGGCAGTGAAGGCAGAGTCGAGGAATCCCTACAGGCGGCCCTGAGCTGCACGGAGGATTTCTTGGTGGGCACGGGGCTCCGGCTCTCCCCATCCAAGTCCGAACTCCTTTTGTATCGACCGACAAGGAGGGGGCGCATCCCCAAGGGTCAGGTGCCTCTCGAAAAGGTCGACATCTCCATTCGCACGGCCATCGGGCAGGTCATTCCCAAGGTGGAGGTGATCCGCGTACTCGGTATGCTCATCGAGGCAAATGGCTGTAACGGACAGACGATCGCTCGTATCGCCACCAAAACGGACAACATGGTCAGGCTCATCACTAGGGTCTCCAACAGTCGCGGAGGGCTAGGGGAGGACAACCTCCTCAGGTTGTACCACACCTTTCTAATGAGCCACATCAAGTACGTGGCCGCCGCGCATCGCTGACACGGATATGAGAGGGCAAAGCTCGAAGCGCTGATGCGCAAGAGCATCAAAAAGATGCTCGGCATCCCCATGGCCGCCAGCACGGAGAAGCTCATGTAGCTGGGAGTCCACAACACTCTCGACGAGGTTATCGAAGCACAGCAGACGGCCCAGGTCGTCAGGCTCTCTTCCTCGCCTGCGGGGAGGCGGATCTTGGAGGCGCTGGGCTGCAATCCCACTGCCATCAGGAGAGGCGGTGCGCGCTCGACGCGGAGACGCGGGAGGCCATCACGGTCTCGCCGTTCCCGCGCAACATGCACCCGCAACACAATGTAGGCAGACGCAGGACCCGGGCGGCCGCAATTCTCAGATGCGTCGCTGGCGATCCGCGATCGCTAGCGTTCGTCGACGCCTGCCAATACGGTTCATCCGACCGATTCGTGGCGGCCGTGGTAGATCACAGGGGCAACCTCCTTAACGCCGCGTCGGTGCGAGGCTCGTCTCCGGCACTGGCGGAGCAGGTCGCGGTGGCCCTCGCCCCCCAGGACGGGAGCAGGCCGCAGATCTACACGGATTCCCGGGCGGCGGTCAGGGCCTTCGCCACGGGTTCGGTCTCGAGGGAAGCGGCCTCCCTGCTTTGCGGCAGGAGCGTCTCCCCCCACGTCATCACTTGGTTCCCGGCCCACATGGGGCCTCAGGTCGATCTCCACCGTCGTTCCCAACGCCAACGAGCTGGCCCACGCCCGCGCGCGCGAACTCACCCACCGCGCCGGGGAAACGCCGCTCGAGGGCGCGGACGCGAGGCTCCACAAGGACTCGCCCCACACGTTTAACGAGATTTCAAAGCACTATCAGCTCGGCAGGAGGGTCAATCCCCCGCCCCGCACCAAGCTCTCCAGACCTCAGTCTTCCACCCTTCGCATATGCTGCAGACCGGGTCCTATCCCAGTCTAGCCAGGGTCAGCAGTTACGCGGACTACGGGTTGTCCAGAGGGCCCTCGACGCGGCGGGCAGGCCGTGGTGGGAGCGGCCCGCGGTATCTCCTCCCCCGTAAGAGGTTCTTGAAGTCGCTCCTAAGGACCTAAAATAAATGTTCATTGCCTGCCTGCCTGCAGTAATTTTATTTTCCCCTGTGCATATTGGAATTTCTTGCATATTTCAGTTGGACTAAACCTTTCACTTTTGCCATTTTAACAGCGGAGCTGTTTAAGCTCTTCGTTAATCCGCGTAGTGCGAACAAAAACTGTGGGCCGATCCTGGAGGTAGTGCAGAAGGAGTCCAAACCAATGGCACATACCCCTGTGAACTAGCGCTGTTTAAGCTCGAGGATGGTCCGTCGAGTGTACGCTGCAAAACATCCGCCCGGCGATGACGTCACCATGCATTGCCTAGCAACGCTTCGCCCCAGCTGCGCCGACCGCGTCGAGCCTCGCCACAGCTGCGTGAGCCGTGACGTCATCGCGCGCGCCGCATAGCTTCGCGTCACCGCCGTTGCCGCGGCTGCGCAGAGGCGGAGCTAAGCCGTGACTTCACTGCGCCGATCCATCCGCGTCGCCGCCGCGGCGACACCAAAGCCCCGCCGTCTCCGCGCCGAGCACATCGCTGCGAAAATGGGGCGGCCGAAGAAGAGGAAGCGCGGCGCAAAAGCCGCCTCGCCGCTACTCGAGAGCGAGTGAGGCGACTTCGGTCCGATCCCGAGTATCGTGTCGCCGAAGCGGTGGCGAAACGTCGGTGATTCGCAGAAGATCCTGAGTTACGAGCCTGCGAAACCGAGCAAAAGCGTTTGAGCGTCCAAACGCGTCCAGATACTTTAATGACCGAGTGTTCGTTGCTCCTTGGGCTGTCGATGATTCCGGGGTGATCTTGCGCAAAACGTGGCCGAGTCTCGAAGCATAACCTCGCAAAAACTTGGTCAAACCGATAAAGCTAGGTGGAGTCGCAGCTTCGCTGTTTGCCCAGTCTTCCCACCACTTGTGTGAAGCTGCCCCAAATTTTTTTTAATTTCTTGTTTAACTGTACTGTACCGGGATTCACTAGTGCCATTTACCTTGTTTAATGCTGCTCTAAGTGCAATTTGATAACATATATTGTTTATATTTTCAAAGGCCCCTAGGGCCAACGCTATTTAACAAATTAAATATTATTATTTATCAAACTTTATACGCTTGTATTTCTAACTTGGTTCTACCTCTCACATTAAAATATGGTCCTACAAAGGTAGCTAGCTGTGTTTCAGCCCTTCTATAGTGCCCGGAAAAATTTTCAATTAATCAATTAATCGATGAAAAACCCTGCATCGAAAGCGATAATCGATTAAAGGCTAAAATGATGAACGATTAATCGTAAATCGACCATCCCTAATCAGTGCACGCACAGCAGCGGGGACTGGACGGCCTGCCAGCTGGGAGACGAAAGAACAGCTTGCTAGACTGCTCAACGAGATCATTGAAGATGCGCCAATCGCAAGCCGTGTGGTTTTTTGTACTGAAGGAGGCCAAGTTCATCTCATTGAAGAATAATGCCCACTAACGGTTATAATTACCAGGGTTCTCTACAGGCTTTTTGCAGGAATCTTAAAAGAGTGGATGAGCATATGAGCAGAGGCGAAATACCTACTTACGGAAATGCAGAATGGTTTCCGTCCAGGTCGACGACCGGAGGACAATTTGTTCGGACTTAGCGAGTGTGTGGGGATTGCCAAGACAGGACAGAGCTCCCTCCTCTGCTGCTTTCTGTAGAAAAGGCATATGGCAATGTACCACACGCTGCACTTTTTGAGTGCCTGTCTGCAATGGAAATCCCGGCTACATTACTACCTATATTATAGTGCAACGCCCGTACAGAAACAACACAGCCATTGCTCACTTTAAAGGTGTACAATCCGCACCTGTTAAGGTTAAGAGGAGACTACGACAGGGATGCCCTCTATCCCCACTGCTTATATTCTGTATGTGGCCAACCTAGAGTGCAAACTTCTCATTAGTGGTCTCGGTATCCAGCTAAAGTTTAGTAAGGTGGGCGTGGATGAGAGGTGCAGATTACCTGGTCTCACCTTTGCTGACGACCTTGTGTTGATGGCTGTGTGCCCTCAGGACTTATAGGCGCTCATTAACATCTGTCAGGCGTAGATAACTCGCCTTGAGCTCTGCTTTAACTGCAAAAAAACTTCAATAGTCCCCCTTACGGGCCCGAATATGGATCAGGGCGATACAAGGCTAGGAGATGCGGTCCTGATGGTGTGCTCGGCATAATACTGGGAGTACAAATATCAAGTGTACAGGAGCTCTGTGGTCACCAAGAGGACATCCTCCACCAGAAGGCACTTCAGGCGCAGTGCATCCTTCGCAACCGGCAGTGATTGTTCGCGACCTATGGAAAATCGTTAATGCGCCGGCGCTGACGTTCGCAAATGCTGCGCTCTGCCTCTCGGCACCCACGCGGGAGTGGCGGGAGTGGCTGGAGCGGCGCCAGCGACAGGTTGGTCGGACAGCTCTGGGCTGTCATGGTGCGATGACCAACGAGGCTACACAGGGCGACGTAGGGTAGTTGAGCTCTGAGGCTCGGGAGGCGGTGGGCCTCGAGAGCGGTGGGCGCGGCGTGTATTTGATTACTTGTCAGCGACATGCATGCGCACACCGTGGGCGAGGCGCTTATATCGCATAGAGAGTAAATGGCCGGTTTCGCTCCCCTATAAGCGCAAACTCACCGGCAGATTAGGCAAGCACGGGAACGAGTGCAGGACGAAGAAGAAACACGTTGGAAGCGTGATATGGCGGCGAAGCCGATGTCATAAGAACACTACTGGCATGGTTCACCTATAGGACAATTCCCTTGGGAGTAGGTTGCTCTTTGAGGCAGAAGCTGGTGCACTCCGTACACTGATGTGCGGTGTCGGGTGCGCGGAAAGTAGGAAGAAACCATTGAGCATGCGGTGCTACACTGCTACGGTGTGAGGGCATGGGACCATCTGTCGCGCAGGGTGTATCCCTGGAGGCTGCTCTTGGCTTCGAACAGTCGGACCGACTAGTGGAGAAGATAGTGCATGCAGTACAAACAGAGCCGCCGTCGCGGACACGAAGAGACTCCTCGAATGCTGGCGAGCGGCACTTGCGGATAGACACCCATGACTGCCCATCCGTGTAGCGTGTTTTCCTTCCCCCCCCCCCCCTTTTGGTGTCCTCCTCTTTCCTTTGTGCTACCTGTGCTTACTTTCCTCTGATAGGTTGGCAGTACAGAGCATCAGCCTGGCTTGGGCGTGGTTGCCACGTCCACCCCATCATCATTATCACCTAATGGACATATATGTCGGGCGGGTTGGTCGCAATGCGGGAGTTTTCCAGACAAATCTGCTGAGTTGGCAGCTAATAAATCTCCCGAAAAAACTGCCCCAACCCTTATGTGAAAAAAAGAAGGAAGAAAAACGTACGTACTACATGCAGCACAGTCTCATCGTAATTGCCATTATACGCTAAGTAGCTAGCCGAAGTCGGATTTAAATCCAAGCTATGTGTGTGCAGGTGGTGTATGTATAACTCAGTTCGCTTCAGATCGAGACATTCGTAGAGGAGTGCGCGTGAGGTAAAGGTGTAATACGCGTTGCATAATGGCCGGTTTCCTCAAGTCGGCTTCGCCACTGTACAGCCATATTATGCAGTGAAGCATATTAAGAGTGGTGCGCATGCACCATTTCCGGTCACAGTACGGTCGCCAAGATGTGTAATAACTGTACTGACAGCCATTTGGAGCTGTTTCTGACATTTTCAACAGAAATGAAAATAAAACAACACGCCACTCAGGGCTCCATACTTGGGCCACTATTTTGTTTCTGTCCCTGGTACACCTGAAGTTATAATGTATGCAGATGACACAAATATATTTAACACTTAAAAGTAACACCAATGTATATCTTGTTCATCTTTCAAGGTGGCTAAAACAGAAGAAGCTGACATTAAATGCCTCTAAAACCACATACATGATATTTCATCCTATTACACAGCACCATTATGGAAAAATTTGAAGTAAGCAAAATTAAACATGTTGAAGAACAACAATTTCTTAGGGTATGGACGTATGGTTTCAAGACAAACTTAGTACTACCTCACTTCAGACTTAGCATGCACCGCTGGATGTTTGTACAAGATAACCCACCTTATACAGTTTGGTTAAAACGAACTCTTCACTATTTCCTTTTCTATTCTAAACTTACATATGGTGTACCAGTGTGGTGTACCACTGCACAAATTACAATAAGCTTGTTATGCTACAAAAGAAAATTTTGTGGCTTTTGAAAATTATTACAGTAAAGTGTGAGATTTAAGAACAGCTTCTTTATTTAAAAAGCATGGTATACTGCAGGCACACCAGTTGTATTATTTCAAGCTTTTGTAACAATTACACTAATACAAACTGCACACAAAAGATGAAATAATTCCTAGCTATTGCCTAAGGTTCCCTGAACGACACACACCCAAAATACGGACAGGATACGGAAGGCAGAAAATGGCATATCAGATACCTTACGTACTAAACAAGCTCGAAAGAAAGCTAAACTTCAGTACCACTATAAATACCTTAAAAATAACATAAAAAATTAAATAATCATTTTTGAATTAAAACACTCATCAATAACCTTTCATGTGGTTTTATGCCCTTAGTTATTTTTTGATCTATTTGGTGAGTGCAAATATATGAATGCACATAATATGTATGTGTGTTGTGTATACAAACATCTACGTGTGTTGTATGAATATATGTGCATGAGAAAATACATGGACATGTAATGTATGTTTATACATGCATACTATATATGTATTCTACGTAGTATGTTTATACCATATAGACATGTACAGACAATGATACTGTTTCTAATATGTAGGTAAGCATAAAATGACTATGTTCTCTGCTTTTTCTGTATTTTTCGTGTGAAGAAAGAGTGGCTGTGTATGTTCCTTTAATTGCTTAAGCTGCCTGCCAAACTGTACCGGGTCAGAGGTCAGGCATTTCAAGCCTTTAGCATCTGCCCCTCTTGCAGGCTCCATATTAAGTCTGCTGAAAAATAGAGGTAATTACATGATTATTTAAAAGAGAAATATAAGGGGTGCTAAGAGTATGACTTCAGAGTAAGCCTTGGGGTACTCCAGCGAGCGTCTAAATATCCAGAAACACAAGTGTCAAAGGCCATACACTGTTTGCGTATCTGTAATAAATCGGAAATGTGTGAAACAGTCTTGTTAATACCAAAGGCTACAAGCTTGTTAAGCAAGCACTGATGTGATACTAAGTCAAACACTTTTGAGAAGTCAAGGAACACTGCATCAACCTGACTCCCCTCATTAATTGCATCAAAGAGATTGCAAGTTATCTCTGCAAGTTGTGTTGTAGTTGAGAGACCTGATCGAAAACCATGTTGCTGAATAAAATAACAGAATTACTTTCCAGACAAGTTATTTTTTAATAAACTTCAAAATTACATGCCGAGTTACAGCATATGCTGTAACTTTTACAACATATGCTCGTTAATGAGACTGGCTGATAGCTGTTCAAGCTTACATTCACATTTGTGAATCAGAATGATTTTAGCGCACCACCAATCTTAGGAAATATCTATGTGTCATAAGGATACTGAATAAATTTTCTGCAGGTATTTTTACACAAGAAAGCATATCGCTTCAAAAATGTGTTTGTAATGGCGTCTGGACCAGATGAGTTTGCATATCAAGATTTTTCAAGAGACATTGAATTCCTTCTTGAGTTGCGTTTCAATTGGTCATCGCCTGCTCTAATGCACAAGGTGCTATCGTGACACATGTGGCTTTTTTTGTGAATACTGACTGTAAGAAAAGTTTAAAAGCAGTGGCAATTGATCCAGGTTCTTTGACAGCTCTGTTTGAAGTAGTCCTTTGTGTTAAGCAAGCTTTTTCGTTAAACAAGTACCACCAGAACTTGTGAGGACTGTTTATCATAAACTATGGCAACGTGGTGCCATGAAAACGGGCGTGGCTTCGCGAGTGTTATCATATGCATTCAGTTCTTAAGACGGCTCAGATCGTGCATCATGCCTGCCTTGCACCATCGTTTAATTTTATGTTTAAGATGAATTATTTCGTGTGTCATCTGCAGATAATTCCTGTTAATGCATCTTTTTCTTATCGGAATGAAGTTATTTTCACATAAAGGTACCCATTCTTTAATGCACAACCATAATTCATTCATAGTTCAAAGCCTTGAATTGATTAAAATAGAATTCCAGAGCACTTAGCACAGCATCATTGACTACTTGCTTGTAGCCCTTAACATAACCGAACCAGTGTTTGGCAGGCACATGTGTGATGGTGATAGGATACGTAATTGAAAGCAATTTGTGATCTGAAATGCCATTATCATCTGTGAGTCTGCATCTGTGCTATGTGTAGCTCATAAACATGAGGTCAAGTGAGGAGGAAGTATCAATAACTTCTGGGTCAACGTCGGCCGACTGTTGTAATGAAAAAGTGAATGCTCTTTATTAAAGTAGTGATTCTGTGCTTTTGGCTTCTTTGCTGTCGTGGCTCAGATTGTTCCACTTTATTTCCGGCAAGTTAAAATGGTCAGTCAGCATAACTTTTGATTTGGAGTTGGCGTGCTGCAAAATGTAGTCATGCATTTCTTCTAAATAACCAGGGCGGAGCATTTGGAGGACGGTCGACGCCTCTAATAAGTATGCGGTTTCCAGAATATGTGATTCTGCACCATACACTTTCGTGATGAGCAATGGTGTCAGTTTTGCCAAAACTGAATACGGTATGTTTTTTATAGTGATGGCTGCTCCGATCCTCTGCTTGATCTGTCCTGACGAATTAGTCAGTACATGGCTGGAACCACTTTGCAGTCTTGCACTTGCGCATATAGACAAGTTTTTGTTTTAACTAAAATATGAGGGTTATAAGAAAGGATTAAATTATCAATTAAATTGAGTATGTTGACTTTGCTGTGCGCATAAAAGACACAACTCTCAATGATTTAGTGTTATTCTGTCACGTTTTCTGGTGTAGTTGCACACTTGTTCTTGATCGAGAAGCATGCACAGGCATTGTGGTTGTGCTTTTACTACTCTCAGTTGTTGCACTCGTTCCCATACATAAGTCGTGCCGTCTATTATCAGTTTATTAAAAGAAAGCAAGAAATGAGAGGGCCTCTAGCCCTCTCATTTGCAACCGATGGCCAAAGTTCACGTTGGATGTTTCTTATTCTTTATAAAAAATCCTCAGAAATCAATATTTTGCTATTCGATTCGAGAATTCGAAATTGTCGAATACTTTTTTTCTGTTTGAATTTCAATGGACAATATAACAGGTAATGAATACTTGCCAATAAAGGTTTGATATGATGGATAATAACGCTTATTGGAGTATTGAGGGAGAAACATTTCTGTCAGTAATGACTGTTCCAAATGATTCTGCTGCAGGAGAGCCATGGTTGTTGCCCAGAGGAACCCAGCTCCTGAGTGAACGCATAGTGCAGATCACTTCTGCTCAATAATTTCTAGTCACCTTGCTTTTAGGAAACTACAAGCTTATTTGTCTCAATTTGAGTATACCAATTAATCTGGCCAGTCTTGTGTTTGCATCCCTTTAAAAGAATGTGCGATGCTGTAGCATCACACTTCTCTCTTTCAACAAACGCAGTATGGGCTGTACTGAAGACACTGGCCATGGTGCTGGTGAAAGTAGAAGACAACGAGAAGTGTTTGCTCGCTTGCTTCGCCATAGCACCGACTGACTTTTTTCGGCCTACCGCTGCAAACTACACCAAGTGCTGCTAGGCAAATACCCCATTGTAGTGCATTTTGTCCCAAGCTGTTCTCATTTCATTACTGCCAGCTTTTCATAAAGCCAGGAACTCCATCTCTACTATCATTTCCATGGCGCACCAGATAATAGAAAACAGTTGTTTCTCATTCAGAGCTCCTTGGTTAAAGGGACGTCCAGTCAACACAGGCGTCACGTACGCCCTGCATCACTTAATGAAATTAATTTTTTTTTCTTCTTGCTGAATGGACTCCATGCAAACTTCATATTTCACCTCGTTTGGAAATAGGAAAATATCCTATATTTGAAGGTTATTTTTCAAGAATATTCGTATTCAAACCAATTTGGAAATTTCACAATTTCAACACCCCTAGACAAAATGTCAAATTAGTTTTAAAACTAGACTCGACATAAGGAATGTGATGTCAAGTGGCGAAGTTTTTAGATTGCAGCTGCCTTTCGTATAAAAACCTTTTTACTATAGTAGCGCCATCTGATACAACAGGGCACTTTCTCTGAATGTGGCTGAATGAATTTAATAAGTTTTCAAGAGAACTTCAATTTTGCATTGCAGAGTGAGATGTAGATAAATGTATGCTGGTTTTAAATATATACTGCTTTTTCAATAAAGAGCTTTTTCTCTCTCCCACTTTTCCCACACATGGCAATTTTCACTGACTTGTTCATTTAGGGGTTTTGAATTGTGAAATTTACTAATTGAATACAAATATTCGTGAGAAACAGCCTTCAAATATCCAATGTAACATAGTATATTTTCTCATTTCTAAGCAAAGTGAAACAAATATTGTATGGAGTTCGTTTTGTGAAAAGTGAAGCTTATTTACATTACTTCGTACATGCATGCAACGGCATTTGCAACTGGACATCTGATCAACTGGTGAGCTCATAAATAATAAACAACTGTTTTCAGTTTTCTAGTGCACCGTGAAAATAATATTAATGAAGCAACCGAACAGCACCTCACGAGATGTATTGGAGTGTTTTGTTCGTTGAAGGAGAAAAGTGTAATAGTACAGCGCTGTAAACTTCTTAAAGGAATGGGAATATGGTGAGACTGACCAAATAATTGCTTTGCATAAATTGTGACAACAGATTCCCACGTAGGCTGCCTCAAAGCAATGCATTCTAATGATGGGAAATGATTAGGCAGACGTTACCTGCTCCATGCATTCACTCAAGAATTGGTAACTCTGCAGCTCTCCTGCAGAAACATTCAGAAAAGTCTTCACTTTCATGAACGTCCCTCACTTTACAAGACTCCAGTAAGATATGTTATTCCTTATATTTGAAGAGAAAGAAATATTGTTCAAGAATTTCAACCCATGAATTCTCGAACCGAATACAAATTGCATAGCAATGACTCTTCAATTTGTATTTAGGCTTTCAAATATTTGCACACCACTAGTTTCAATTTACACTGCATTCCATAAGCACAAGCAGATCAATGCTGCAGCAGTGAACTTTGTTCTAAAGGAATGAACATGCAGCTCCACAATACTGGACTGCCCATTCCCAACAAATATTTGCCTGATAAATATGTGTGAACAAAATTCTAAGAGGGATCAGCTCTTTACTGGCACCAAGTTAAGATGTGGCATATTTCCTAGCCTTTGCAGGTACATATTGTGATGGAAGTGAGATGGAGGTGAAGGATGTATTTACAGAATATATACAAAGAAGGCTAGAGCAAGAGATGTCTAACCCAGCCCACGTGCAAGCGTCTTCATCGTGTCTTCATCGCTCTACCAAGCATCACGTTCATCCATGTATGGATCGCTTCGTAACAATAGGAGGAGGAATAAACTTTATTTACAGCAATGAGCAGACGGTAAAATCGTCCGAGGTGGGCGGCGTTCCTAGTCCAGGATGCCGTGGGCCTGAGCCGATAGCTTGGCCTTGCTCACCAGGCGATGCTGGCCTTCAGGGCTCGGGCTTTGCAGCTGGGCCTCCCACTGCTCAATGGTTGGTACGGTCAATGGGTTTTTGTCCACATTCATATAACAATATACAGATTTTCTAAGGAAAGCAATGGAATGTTATGACATATCCCGCAAATCTTTGCGTATCGCAAATCTTTGCATATTAATTTGGCCAGTAAACTGCTTAACTTTTGTTCTTACTTACCGTATTTTCTCGCATATAACCCGCACCTAAAATTTAAATAATTAACTGCTTAAAAAGTGGGGTTGTGGGTTATCTGCGAATATTCGCGAAGGAAGGGGGTGGGGGTCGGCTTCACGGCAACGCGTGGCCTGCCGTGCAGAGTCCGCATTGTCCGCATGCCTTTCGACATCGACGTGTGTTAAGCCAATAAGAGGCCAACACAGGTTATTGCCTGATCCACATTCATAGTCTGGTTAGACGCTTTTCGGCATGGAGGAAGAAAAATGCTTTTCGGTATGGGTGTTCTGTGCTTTTCGCACGCTTTTCGCACGAGTCAGGTGCCGTTTCTTGTACGCCCAGTTTGCACAGTTGGCCAGCCTTAGGCATCATGAATGTGTCTCGGCGGCAGTCTTTCACAGCGAAAGAGAAACTGAAGATCATAGCTGCTGCTGAAGAAATCGGCAACAGAGCTACTGCGAGATGGTTCTGAAGACGATTACGTCTTCGAGAGCGGCGACGAAGCCTAGGATGGCAGCAGTGAATCGGACAACACACTGACAACGTTGCGGCGGTCGTTTTAAAATAAATTTGTTTTGAAAACAAAATGATGGCTATGCATAGTTTTAACTTCCTAGAACTCATTTTTTTCGGATAAGCGTGCGGGTTATACGCGAGGTTATTTTTTTCTTTTTCGTGGAGTTCAAAGTTAGGGGTGCGGGTTATATGCAAGGGCAGGTTATATGCGCGAAAATACGGTATATCTATCGGCCAATGTTTGTTTACAATGGCCAGTTCGGTATTGGGCAGTCCAGCATTGTAGGGCCAGTTGTGAATGCACCTATGGAGGTGAACTGCAATCTTTCGCACTCTGCCAAAAGCAGCCCAGAAGTCTGCTATTATCCTTTCCGGCGCCAATTATTTCTCTTTATGGAAACTTTTGTTGCATAACATTTATTGCTTCTACAGAATCATGAAAAGCTTACAACTACAGAGCAGATTGACAATTTCCAATTTTTCAGGGAGATTTGTCAAGTTCACAGAATGTGAACTTCATGAGGGAATTAACCCTCTGCAGGAACATCAGATGTCAGAACATCAGCTATTTCATGCATAGCATACTTGGAAAGCACCTATCCATTTACTTGAAAAATGTAGAGGTGCGTGAATGAAAAACAATGACATAAGTGAACCCACTACATGACAACATAGCGACACCATGAGCAAACACCAAGTTGTCCATTTTCCAACTCGCTTTAGTAAAACTGTTAACACATATACAAACTTGCCGCGCAAGTCCAATCATAAGTTTAAAAATGCACGCAACTTGTTTTAAATATGTAGTTATTTCCATAAGTGCTTTTGATTCACTATCTTCTTGATGTGCACAATTGTGCACAGAGCTCTTGGAGGGAAAAATCCGGCAGGAGGCACATCTCACAAGCCTTCACAGCTAATTTGCCTAACAGCCATACAGAAGACCAAAGAACTGTGCATGCAGGAGCTTGATAGCCGTAAGTCCAACAGGTGCGCTTTGTGGGTTTGGAAGGTACGCAGGGCGCTTCAAACTTAGTGCACAGGATGCACCAAGGAGTGGCAGTAAATGTACTGAGGTGGCTCACTACCTTGCAACTTGGTTGTGCGTACAAGACAACACAAGATGACTTTTCCCAGTGGAGGTATACATCCATCACTGACACCTACAAGGCTTTACCAACATGACCACCTACAGCTCCTAACATCTGTGGGGTTCAGTGTTGTGCACATGGATTCAGCAGCATTTTGACAGGGAGAAAAAGTCAGATTATTGGGATGCATTTACATACTTTTCTTTAGATGTCACTCCTTCTTTGAATAGAGTATTATATTCTATTAAATTAATGAACCCTTTACCTGTAACAGTTCGATCTACTTGCATCTACAAGACAGATATGTCTGACCAGATGCTACTTGAATTGCAGGCGACACATGGCGTCATCACGTCCATCAGCATCTTATTCAACATCCACGGTTAGTGCATATCTACATTTACGTGCTTAGTGACTATATTTACGAATCCAGGACCACAACAAACTGGTGGGTGACAGACAATTTCTCAGAGACATTGTTGTAGTTCCTGCATGTTGCAAGGCCAAAAATTTCCTTTGATTACTTTTTCTCATTATGTCCTGCAGCAAACCCTTCAAATTAAAGAGAAAAAAATGATGACCTGACAGAAGGTGACTGCTTGAACTTCTTTTGGGCAGTGGTGTGAAGCGTCTTATCTGTGACTCTGCTGGGAATTGTGTCTCAACGTGTCTTGCACTTAACTTAGCTGCTGCACTGGTACTGTGGATTCCCAGATGGGTGGTGCAACAGAGGGTTACATATCATGAGCTTGAGGTGTAACAATGGAGGGCACTGTTATACATGGGCATGGCGCACAGACTTGAGTAAAGTCTGAACGATGGAAATGAAGGAAAGACCGCTGCCATGGTCTGGCAGCCACTGCATCCAATTGTCAATAACTCTGCCAATAAAATGCGCATTCAAAAAGATATTTTGGCAAATATTCATCGGTAGGTGCCTTTTAATACCCAACACGTTCCACACTTTTCGTAAAAGGTGTTGCATGGTCACTTTAATGAATATCATGGAAAGTGAAACAGGTGGTTCCCTTTCATACATCACAGGCCAAAGATTTGCGAAAATAGCCCAGCACTCATCTTTCGAGCCAAATAAGTGCTTTGACACCACTTACGCCTGCACAGAACAGTGATAAAGATGCTTCTAATAAAAATGTCTCTGGCCCTTTTTACCCTACAAAGTTTCAATATTAGAGAGGAAATTCTTTAAAACTGCCAATTCTCTTCAAGGCAATGGAGACTTTCTGCATTTGTTGTTGTACAGGTACATTTATATTCTTGACGCTAATTCACCAACAGTGAATTTTCCCATCACAAATGCACAGCAAACGTCGGCACTTGTATTTCACTGACCTTTCTTATGAAATCTGTTAGTTGGCAGTTTCAGCTTTGCCTTGACAAGACACTTGCAGCAATTCCGCTATCAAGTTGGTATCAACATAGCTATGTTGGTTCCAACCAATACTTTCAAAAGCCAAAAAAAAAAAATTACTCGAGAGGCAATAAATGACGAGAATGCTGAAAATCAGTCAGCATAAATACAAGCAAGAGTAAGCCAAGACAGTCACACAATATAACACTGCTCACACATAATATTCGTACCTCACCATGGCAATATGCTGCCATCACTATCTGTTGGTTATGCTCGTTCTACGGCTGCTTGTTCTGCTCAACATGGCAAGTGGTAGGACAGGAAATCTAAGCAAGACACAAGTGCTCTCCTATTTGTATTATCTCTTGTCATGCCACTTGCTCGTTCACCATACTGAACGAAAACCGACTAATCCAGCTCCAAACTCTTGTGCTGCTCTGCCCCCCTACTAGCCTGCTTTCCACGCCCCGTTTATATCTCTGACACGTGAACCCCACCTATCTGCAATAATGAGATACTGCCAGAGGTAAAAATTCCTACTCACTTGACAATGGTAAACAATGAGAAAGCCTTTGTTTACTCGAGTTATCAAATTAAGCAAATGCGCAAGTCATATGTAGTAACATGATGCACTGCAAATTTGGCAGCAACTCACATACTTTAATGATCCCATTCTGAACATTAAATGCAATTTGGCTTTTATATGTACCATTTATCTAATTGTATTGTGCCAAAAACTATTAATCACTGACATTGATAACCAACCACTAAGCTGCTGGGAGTGGGCCTCAGTTCATAATGTACACAAGAGTGCACAATTCTTGAACATTTACAAAGGTTAGCTACCTGTGATGAAACTCGAGATGAAAGAAAGTACCTTCCCGTGTGCAACAAGTGAAACATGGCATCAAAATTGGAAGCATTTTTGCTCTACATAGAAAAAGAGGCTGTATAAAATGTTTTTCTGGTCTCAAAAGAGCACTGACCCAAAATAAATTTTTTCTCCTTTTCTGCTCATTTGTTGTCAGTCCAGTAACTCTCGTATGCAACCTGAATTGCTCCCTCGTGGGACAGCTAATTATTGATTGTAATCTTCCAATGTGGCCGGCTCATGCAGAAGTGCCGATTCTACCACGATGTGTTATTGTGGTGATCCCAGATGGTGAAAGAAACCACAAAAGTGCTCTCAGCAACACCAAGAACGAAAAACAGAAATGGCCCATATGTTCCAGGACTAGTACCGCTTTAGCTCTACCTACGATACAACCCGACTTTCCTACAATGTTTGAATGACACCATGTCGTGCTGGAGGGAACAGTGCTGAGGCACCTAAGGCTGCCCTTTGTTAATCTTTGCATGGATAAAATGATGAACCGAGTTTAACATCCCAGAGCAACAGAGAGACTACGAGAGACATTGCAGTAGAGGGCCCCATATTAATTTTGACCAATCTATGGCTTCTTTGATGTGCACAAAAAGCATGGCACACAAGTATTTTTGACCGTACGCTTAACACGTAGGCAATAGAGTTGCGGAGCGGCAAATCTGGAGTTCTGAATTCCTGAATCATTCTACATTTTTAAATACTCGGAATAGAATGGGAATGGAATCATGGCACCAGTCAGACAGATGGAATGGGAGCCCGAGATTCCCGAATGAAGTTAAAATGGAATAGGCACAAATTCCTAGAAAGCTAAATGTCGACATTAGGTGAGAAAACCAAACCAGCAAACTTGCCATTCAGGCCAAACTAGACTTGGCCAATATTGTGTATTTCTCCTAGCGGTTCTTTCAGTATTTAACTATAGGTGACTATTTCTGTCGTGATAATTATAAACACTATATACTGCACATTCTACCCTTTTGAAGGCATGGAAACCTTTTTGTGTAAAGAGAATGAAGTGACAGCAACTTCTAGTTGTCAAGAAATATGATTCGCTTTAGCAAGTGCACGGTTGACCTATGAAACAAGGATGGAGGCCGAAAATGGCATTGCAAACGGTTGTACTCTGCATGAGCCCACAGTGATATAGAACACGTGCCGTGTTTTTTGGCACACTGTTGATTATCCAGAAGGAGCGATAAAAGGAAAGAGGTGTCCTGGAAAAATCAGTGCCCGCTAATATGCCAGTAGATGTAAAACAAAAATGATCACCTTGGAAAACATATCAACGAGTTTCGCTTTTATGTTAGTCCTCCAAAGTGACAAAATAATCTAGCTGAATGCTTGGCATGCACAACGGTGCAAGATTATTTTCTACTTTGCCTTATGCAATTGAGTTTCGAACGAATGACAGATTTTTGGACACGGTGGATCTTATTTAGAACACAAGCCTTGCTTGTGTCGCAGCAAGAGATGTGTTCGTGATACGCCCGACACATGTGCAGATAAAGTGAAGCTAACTTCAGCAATCGCAAGCTGGCAGCTGTAGTCTACAGTATCTGAAAAATCAATGCAACATGATGCCTGAAATGAATGTCAGGTTTGGCTTAATCCTAAATTGAAGAAAAAGCAGGTAAGATTAACGAAGCACAATTTCACTTATGAAGACCTCGATTATTAAATTTCTTTAAATTATGGTTTCAAATAAGCCTAGAAAGTGAGCCTTCACTGTGTCTGCTCACTTTTTTTTTATATAAGGACGGAGGCACTTCGGAAAACGGGACTGCAATTCAGGCTGTCACCACAAATTCCCATGTTTAGAAGATATTTTGATTGCACGGACTTAATGTATTTTGCAATCACATTACATATCCGTGACTTCTATAAATTTATGTAATAATGTTTTATGTACTTCTTTGTCTAGTTCGATTACACATAAAATAATTCACTTGAGTACGCATCTAGCTACTACGTGTTCGTGAAATAAAGTTACCTATGTATGGGTACTGCATTGACCAGGCATGTAGCTCCACCATCCGAGCGTTCGCGTGCTGCTTCCTTTGTGGGCTGGTGATCCTTTCCACAGCACATATAGGCACAGAGATTTTTTTCAGAAACCAGAATTCACAAAAGGCTTTTTTTTTTTTAATTTTACAGGTCAAACCCACCCCTTGGAATCTATGTGAAGTTACTCTTTTGTGAAGCAGCTAATGAAATGTTTAAAATTTGCACATTTCACTCCTGCGTCTTTCGTGTAAAGAAACTGGCATGTGCGCATCTTCTCTCGTGCACCCGTGCTACGCACTCTAACACACGCAGCGATCATCTCAAAGAGTTAGTTACATTTCTAACGTGCATTGGCACGACAGAAGTGTATGTGCAATTCTGGCCTAATGGTTAGGGTGTCGGGCTGCTGTGAATCGAACATTTGTACCCAAGACCGAGGTTTGATTCCGCCATTGGGCACATAACTCAGTTTTCTATTTTTAAGTATGAGCTATTCGGCATGACAGCAGCACCCAGCCACTGAAAGTCCGGAATGGCTCACAAAGAAAGCTTCACGTTAAAATAATAGATATTTGAGATTACAGGCAACAACGCGCTGCAGAGATAACAGGCCGCGGACATGTTCTTGGAGAGAAAAAAATTTATGTAACAATGTTAATACTCACACAATATATTTTTAGTTACGAGGCACACAAGCAGTAAACAAAACTCTGGCAGACACTACATAAGACAACAGTATCAAATCAGTCATCCCCCAGAGAGCAACACAACTACACTCGCCAGAACGAGAACATAGTGTTTTTCAGGAAGCTCGAGATGAGGATTCTTATGTTTTTTTAAGTAGTATTTTCGTTGCTTGCACTTGATCTATTCTTGCCCTACAGTGCTTACGGTGACATTAACAGAGCCCCACAATATCGACAATGGTTTAATTACGCTATGACTCTGAAAAGAGCACAAAGGATTGTTTTCAGATCAGAACCCCAGGAGCTAAATTAAACTGCTAAAGAACATGATGGGATGTGCAGAAGTCATTGCTACCTGCCTGGTTAAAACACAAGAAAACGTTTCACGAAAAGTTTCTAGTTTGTTTTACTGTGTTTTCACAGAAGACGACTCAATAAACCTACGCCAAGAAAAGAGAAATTCTAGTGGCTAGCAATGCGAAGTTCGCATCGGAAATCGCAGTGCAAGATCGAAGCGCGTGAAATGGGCATTACTTGAAAAACATGATATATGCAACCGTCTCGTATTCCTGCGTAAGTTCGGCTATTACTAAATTTTTACAAGTCAAAGGAAGATGTTGAAACAAAACTGCCGCCACGACGTACAGAGTTCAGAGCTCGTCACCTTCGAACAACCGATCGCGAAATATGTGCGAACGTTGCAACTCAAATTTCCAACAAGTAATACATTCCAATATTGAGAGCTACATATGCCGGTCTGGCGGTGCTAACATTCAATTTAACCAACTTGCCGCCTTCGTTTGCCACCTTTTCCCATTTTGCCGATCGTGAACGGCGACGCCAGTGACGCCAGAGCACAAGGTTGCCGTGCATAAAACTCAACCGCTCCAAAGCAGTAGGGTCAGGGAGAGCAGCCACAGCTTCATTATTTGTTTCGGGAGCAACAAAGCAGTTCTGACATCAGCCTTCTGTCATTGACTACCATAAAATCAAGCAGAACCTTCTTAGAGGACGTGATACTGGTAACGAACGTAAAAACGTTTCTCTGTGATCACCTGTTGCTACCTAGCATGCAGCGCATAGAACTAAGGAGAGTTACAACATTTAGTGCTCAGTACTTTGAAAAAAGTGTGTACGCTGTTACGATGCGTTTAATAATATGGCGCTAGTACTCCAGTAACATTTATTTTGGTATAAAACGTTGTGGCATTCATGACATTTCAATGATTTCATTAAAAAAAAAGCAGACGACTAAATGGTTTGAGGTTGCCAGACTAAATGCGTTGCAGTTCTATATTTGGAGAAAAAAAGTTTAGCATGCCTTGAAGTGCGCATGCGCACTTCATTCGATGTCGACCAGTTGGGAAGCAGCGGTTTGGCAGGAGGAAGTTTTGTTTTCCAAAGCAGACGCCGCCAGCCAGCAGGAGGGCTTTGAGCGGGTTGAAATCGTGCCGTAACAGGCCGTCGATTCACGTGTATTTTTCCCGCGGTGTTTTTGTGGGCGCCACGGGCCTGTGCCGGCCAGCGCGGACGCACAGTCCGGTCCCTCCGGCGTGCTCGAGCGCTGCACCGTGACCCCGATTCGCGTTCGCCGAGAAAATGGCGATGGCGGCGGCCCAGGCGACGGCGACGATCAACCCTCCTCGACGCAAGAGCAGCGGCCCGAAGCGTCCTGCTCCTGCGGCAACCCCTGATGACTCGGACAGCGACGGCGCCACAGCACCGAAGCGAACCAAGAACGGAGATGGCGGGGCCCCTGAACACAGCGATGGTAAGTGCTCTTGCCTGCCGGCGCGGACTAGCCAGGCTTTTGTCTCCTCCGCGTCGGAGCCGATCGGACATGGACGTGCCGTGTCGACCGCCGCGTTGGTGGAGGCCGCGCTTGCCGGCGCGCCCGGATTGCACGAGTTGGCGCTCGATCTGAAGGGAATTCCTGGTTAACGACCTTCGTGCGATGTGGCGGGTTAGTTTTTCCGCGTTTACAGTACGTGTAGTCAGTCGCAGAAGACGTAACAGGCGCCAGCGCGGCTGTGCGAACAGCCGGGAGCGTAGTACGTCTCTTAGAGCAGGAACACGGTCACAAGCCCCGTTTCGTTGTGAGCTTACCCCCCACGCTTAGCACGCACGCAATTTCTCAACAGATGGACGCTATTCTCTTCGGTATAGGTCCAAGCACTGGTCATAACGTAAGTTTATTAATCCTTTAAAATAACTCGTCTAGCTTGCGCCTGCCATAATAGTGCGGGCTATTGCACGCGCTAGCAGACGATTCCTTTAACGCGAGCCGCTTTTCATGCTCGCATGGCGGACGCACGGCGAGCGACGGAGAAGCCACAATGTCCGCCGCCGAGATCCCCGCTCTCGCCGGGGCGGGCGGACAAAGCGGCGATGTGGCGGGCGAGGCAGGCGGCGGTGAGCCGTGCGAGCCGCAGGCGGGGGGCAAGGAGACCGGCGCGGCGGCGACGGGCGGGGGCCCGCAGCCGCGTACGCCGATGCCCGATTGGCCTTCCCCGGCGGCGGCGCCGCTCGGCGCTGGCTGCTGCGTGCTACCTCGCCGCCGTTGCCGGGGCTGCGAGCGAGGGCGAGCGAACGATCTCGGGGTGGCGGCGGGCAGCGGCGAGCGCGCAGCCGGCGCCGTGGCAGCCTTCCAGGCGCACGGGGAAGCAACCGGTTTCCTGCTCCCCTACTCGCCGGCCGTATCCGGCGTGCGTGCGTCCGTACTCGTGCCACTCCGCCGTGCTTGCTGTTGCTCTCCCCTGATCGCCGTCTGCTTCGCTCGCTGGGCGGCTGCGCCGCTCGCTCGCCGGCTGCTGCGCTTCGACGATGACAGGCTTTCCGGAGGGGGGGAGTCGTTATTAATGCTCGCCCCGCGGGGAGCGCGCCGTGCTCGAGGCCTGGCGGGGACGGGCCGGGCGTTCGCCGCGGTGTCCCTTCGACCGCTGCTACTGCGGCGGGTCTCGCCGCCGCCGCTTTCGGCTCGGCTGAGCGCGCCTCGGGGAGGGAGGTCGGGCTGCGTGCCGCGAGCTTTTTCCCTGTTCTCCGGCCGCGTGCATGGGTTCCCCAGAGCGTCGCTTGGCGAGGAGCGCGCTGCTGGGAGCATTTCGCGCCAGTTCGACGCACGGCGGGGCTGCTCAGAGATTCGTCGTTTCCCGCCGCTTTATGTGATGCAGTGGCAGACGTGGTCCGCGCTCGGTAGGCGGTTTGCTTTGCGTAATGTCTCGTGCTTTGTTGTCGACACTTCGATCATTCGAGGTTGTCTGGCGCGCCTTCTGACCTGTAGTTTCGCCTTGTGTTTGGTCGTTGGGAGCACGTGAGTTTGTTTACGTTTTATTCGCGCAACACGCGCTCCGCCGAGCAGACGACGGGCCGGACTGGAAATTGCAGCAGTGCTGCCACCTTCAAACGCCGCTGTTTTCTTTTCGTCGTCTGCTTTGCTAGAATCGTCTGCTACACCCAGAACAGCGTTCCGTTCCCCCTTTCTGGCAAGTCTTACTCGCCGAGTTGGTTTAAGATAACGTGACGTGTCCAAACTAGTGCTTACTGAGCCGACTGCATTTTCCGTCGACTGCTTACGTGGCATCAGGGCGTTGCGGGATGCGAAAAGATCGCGGCGTATCGCACGAACCGTCTCTGCGGCCGGGATCTTCCCACTGCTGGGCGAGTGTTACGACCACGCTTGCCATTGTCTCTAGGCGGGATCGACCGTCTGCGGCGCCCTTTGGCGTTGGAGCGCGTCGAGTTCTGTTTATCGGTGCCGCTGACGCCGGTGCCCGAGACCACCTGCCGCACGAGGAACCGTTGCGCGCCGCAACTGCCGTTTCGCGGGACTTTCGTGCCAGCAAGCGGAAGCTCTCAGCGCGCCGCTTTCGTTTTTATGTCTTTCTGACGCGCCCTGCTGGCCGGCTGCTTGTTTGTTTGTTACGCTTCGTTGACGGTGACAAATTTAGGGCCGCGAAATCGCGCTAGCTGTCGTTGGTGTGCTCCGCTGTTTTTGTTAAGTGCAACAGTGGCTGGCAGCTCCAGCGGCATTCGTTTACTTCGGGTAGTGGAAGAAATTTGGGGGCAACAAAGCGAACGGGCAATCGCGGATTAAGCGTGCTTGACCTAGGTGACGAGCAACTGTTCGTTTACAGTGGTGCGGTGGGCCCTGAAAGTGCACCCAACTGAGCCACTAATACAGAGTCAGATCAGTGGCTTTGACTGTTTGCAGATGGGCAAAGTGATGGGCCTGCAGCATGGCCACTGATATTCATACTGCACTCACTGCTCACAGACAGACCACTACAACTGATCTCCAGCCTGTTTGAATAAATGTGATGTCCGTTTGCATAACTTTCTTTCCTGCATAGCAGTTTCGACCATGTTGCATCAAATGTTCTCCATTTGTCTTGGTCAGCCCTCTAATGCCTTGAGCTGATATCCTGCTATATTCCTGAATATTCTTAAATACAGTAAGACCCCACTGTAAATAATGTTTGATCTGAGTTGAAATCAGGATTCCCGTTACTGGTAAACTCACCTGGAAATTTTGCCTTGGCTAGATTGGGCTCAGCATGGGTATAGAAATAGAAAATCAATAGTTTGAAAAACTTCACTGGAGTTTGTTGATCAATATTAGCACATAGGTACTGAGCATAGGCCGAAAACTTTAGCTGTTGATGACACCTGGGTTGAAGCTTTCGTAATGGCACAGTGTGACATTTTTAGAAGAATCTTCACCTAGATGTGAACTCAGTGTCACTCTGAAAAAAGGCATTTCTGTCATTTAAGCTTGTGTGCTACCAAGGTCTGGTGTGTTTGCTGCTATGAACTTTTGAAGTTGCACTGTATTTAGCCATAGAAGGCATAGAAATTAATTCAGCAGCACTTTTATCTGCTGTGATAGCAGCCTGATTCCCCACTATCAACTAAACACCACAAAGAAAGGAAAAAAGCCTTGATTCATAAAAAAAAAAAAAAAAAAATTGCTGTGGTAGATGTCGCTGAAAACAGAGTTGCTTATTTGCCTGAAGTACAAAGCAGTATTGTTGCATGCACCAAACTTGCATTGTTATCGCAGTATCAGTTGCTGAAAATGTTCACTCTCTCCTGTAAACAGTGCTTTGGAGAGCCATGTCTTCTGCTTCCTCTTTTCCCTTATCCCGTCTTCCACTTCTTGCTAATATAGCTGAACTTCTTTTACTGGTTTTTTATGTTGTGCATACTGCAAACACCCCCCCTCTTGTGACCAAATGCTGCTTTCTTCAGCAATGTGGTAATATGCCAAATGTTCCTTTTTATGCTGAACACTTTCATTTTAAAAGAAACTGTCATAAGAGGCTCCTGTCATCCTTGCAAATAGGCTACGTGGCTAAGCAGACGTTAGCAGCAAAAAAGCTTTGACAATTATTTTGCAAATTATTGGAAATGTGCTAATTAATTTTTAATTGCTCATATTAGGGCAAATGCTTTAATCCCAAAATTGAAGCCGAAGAGTACTGAAGTCAGGTCTGCTTTGCATAAATCCTAAGACTAGCAGCACTCTCAAGATATGCAACCTTAAAGTGTGCTATGAAATAAATTGGCATCAGTTAAGTTTCTAGATAGTGTGCCTCTAACAGTTCAGGTCAGTCTTAATTGGAATGCTAATTTTTTTAGCAGATTTTGGGGACAGATATCTCGAAAGTGTTGCTAGTCTTAGGATTTCTGCTAACCAGGGATGGCTTCACTACTCCTTGCCTGGGCATTAAAGAAGCCCAGGTGGTCAAAATTAATCCAGAGTCCCCCACTACAACTTGCCTCATAGTCATACCATGTTTTTGGCACATAATACCTCAGAATATAACTACCCCTCGCATTCTATTTCACAGCTACATGTATCCTAAAGTGAGCAATTAGAAAATTATTTAGGTAATTAGAAAACTTATTGTAGAAAATGTTCTTGCTGCTAGTGTCCTTCTAGTCGTGTAGCCTATCTGCAATAATGGCAGGGGCTAAGATGTGACAGTTTCTTTTAAAATAAAGTGTTCAGCTTAAGAAGAATTTTAAAATGGTGCAGCACGCAGCAGGCACATAGAATCAATTTGTGTCACTTGTGCTTGCCTATTTTACAACATTCTAAAATTAGCATCGGATGTGAATGAACTAGTTCAAACAGAGACTCTCATTGTGGTAAATGTATTTCAGCGGGAACTGAACCTGGAAAAGTTCATAACTCAAACCCTATCGAGTGAAGCGGTTCTCTTTGCAGGTTTCTTTAAAGAATTGTCAGGCATTACTTGGGACGTCATAGAGCTTAGAGCAGGTATGTACTCTGCTGATTAATGGACACTACTGCTACAGAGGCCATCCCGATAAGAGAGAAGGCAGAGTAGCATTTTTAGTACACCATGACAAAATACATAGTATCACTACAGTACATAGTAGCAATCATTGCAATAAAGCTTAATAAGAGAGATAAAGGGAATACAACTTGATGCAGCAGTATACAGGGTGAAGTAGAAAGATCCCATGACAATCTTGAATCGGAAATGAGAAACTGTGTACTGCAGTCATGGGTGATTTCAATGTTATAGTGGAGAAAACGCATGGTGCAGAGCAGAAAATTGGAAACTGTGGCATTGATTTTAGAAATAATGGAGGAGATACGTTGGTTGTGCTCATTGAAGGAAATTGGTCACATATACTACATTATTCTGGAAATTAGAAGCAAAATGTGTTTGGGACACTATATTGGAAAGGTTAGGCATGCATAAGGTTTAATAGGGAATACCTTGACAACCTGCAGTTTGCAGAATACATTGTCACATTCAGCGACAGTGAAGATGACTTGCAACAAGTGACTGACGAGCTGAGCTGGCAAAGTCTAAAGGTTGAAGGCTAAAAGAGTACGGATGCATGTTTTCCAAGTTGTAGAAACTCTACCGCATGCTTCTCGTACATAAATTGATTTAGACTTGGTTAGCAGTAATAGAACATGAGGAGTAACTTTTTTTGCAAAATATGACTTGAAATGACTGCATCGGTAAAGTTTCCCAAAAATTGTCCCAAGTCGTTGGCATGACACATTGGTGTAATTCATTACTCACATTCCAAGTAAAAACACTTTTTATAAACATCTCATCTACTCGTACCCTTACAATTGCTCTTTAGTGTATGGTACCATGACATTCACAAACACAAAAAGTATTTATTCAAGAAAAGTTTATCGGAACACTTTTTACCGTTTTGTATGAATACCATACATCTGATTTATTCCCGCAGGCAGCTGTAATCCCTATATTTATCTTATACCAAAATAAACTCCACCTCGAGGAAGAAGAGATCACCGGTCCCCCACCCCCATAGAGCACCCCTTTTCTGCAGCAAGGTTTCGCCTATTAAATGCAGAAATAAAGACGTTTAAAAAAGAAAAATTACCGACTAGCCTTTGAAAGAAAAAGGAAAATTGCAGACCTTTGGGTAACCTTGTTAGGCATCAGTATAATGTGATGTCATGTGCCGTCCGACAAAGAAATTTGAAAGATGGTCACTGCAAAAACAAATTTCTCCAAAGAATACCAGTCAAATACGCTACCTACTTTTCTCAACAAATGCAGCAGAAGTGGGGTTGATATTTTAACATGTACACAACGAAATCTTCGAAATATTTCTCTAATTGTAAATAAAGGATTTCAGTTTTGGACTAATATTGAATTCTGATTTTACTTTTACGTCCTTTGATGAATGCGAGTCTTTTCATTCATCTATGCATTTTCTTAAGTTTTTCTAGCACATTTCTAGCTGGTATGTGTTTTTATTTTTACTACAGTGTAACACGCATGCTACTATCGCTGACTCGTATATACAAAGGAGGCTGTGGGCTTGTGTCAAGCTGCTTTTAGCCTCCTCCATATATATTATGGAAATAAAATGTTCTTGTAAAAATGTCATTGTATTGAGAATATGAAGTGGGAAACACTTTGAAGATATTTCAATTTGCTACTAAAGCCGGTATCGAAATGTCGGGCCTGGCGTCAATATTATTGTGACCTCATGACAGAGCAAAATGTGCCGGTGTAGCGTAGCAATGAGGCTAAGTATGATGATGTTCATAAAAAAAAAAAAAACAGTCCGATGTGCTTCATTGTGGCTCTGTTCTTGTGTGAACAGCCTGAGTGATCACAGGAACAGAGTGAGCTTGTGTAGCATGACTTCAGGGGACATATTCTTGGACAGTCACTTTAGGTGATACTATTGCCGATGCGATACTAGTGATCGTCCGAGCCGAGAATGCATCCACTTTCTGGGTAGCTAAACTGAAGCTAGTTACTGGAAGCGAGTATTACTGTAAATAATTCAGGGTGCTATGATTCTATAACTAACACCATCGTGATCAAAAGTGCCCTGTGTGGCTGGGATATCTCGGGCCCCGCTTATGAATTTTGTGCTGTGCCAACGCATGGATGAGCTATCCCCCTGCCTGTTGACTTAAGCAGTTTGCCGATTTCAAGAGAGACGCTGCCTTCAATTTCAATCAGATTTTTTTCAGTTAGATTTTCTCATTGACCAAGTGCACAGGACAAATTCTGAGCAGTCTTGAGAAACGTAATCAGTCACTTCAGCGAGACTGTATAGTTGTTAGCTTTGGTGTTGCTTGGAATTGGCTAATGATGATGGAATAAATGTTCCTTCCCTTGTTCATGCAATGTGTGCAGTGGCCTCACTCAGCTGGAGCGTGGAGGAGTTGGGGCAACTGGTGAGCAACCTGGCCCAGTGCTTGCCGGCCAATGACCTGGTCAAGTACACCACCATGGTGGAGAAAGTTGACTGGGAGAAGGTGCGCTTTGGCTCCTACACAGCCGTCCAATGCAAGGAGAAGTGGGCGCAGCTGATGCAGAAGGTGAGAGGCTGCCCAATTCCGTGTTTTGGAGGATGTTATGTGCTGTTCCCCTGTTAAGCATGTTCCATCTGCCTTCAGTGGCAGTTCTCTGTTTTGGGCACAGACCCTGCATTTGTTTATTTTGCCAGGCATACTCTCTAGTCCCAAGGCTATTGCAGGAAGGAGTGGAGGATTACAAACATGGTGCAGTAGAAAGATGACACTAATAACTTTCTTAACAATATTAACAAAAGGCTTCATGAATGGCAGTCTTGGAACTTTTGTGATGCCAGTGGAGGCTTCCCAGTGATTTTATTAATTGTTAGTCCTTAGAATGAAAAATTCGTTACACACATTAGTTTGGCAAAATGGAACACCATCTTTAAGTTATGGAGTGTGACGATACATACAAGGGGGGGACGAACATTGTTTGGACCTGGATTATAATGATAGAGTTTAAGGAATGCAATAGATTACTCTAGCCAGGCTGAATATGCTAGTTACCTTTGGCGTTCCTTTGAATCGGCTGATGGCGACATAAATTAGCATTTTTTTTTTTTTTCGATTGCACATGCAGTTTGTGCGCATAACGTAAACTTAACTGTGTGTGCTTTCAGCTTCGGCGTTACCGCACGCTGACTGACCTGGTGGGGGATGCGAGGGAATGGCTCAAGCGCCCATGGCTGCCGGGCAACGGTACGGCGCGCCGTCAGCGGCACCCAGGCCTGCCCAAGAAACCTTTGACCCCTTATTTCCGGTTCTTCCTGGAGAAGCGTGAGAAGTACTCCCGCGAGAACCCTGAGCTGTCTATGACAGAGCTGGCCAAGCTCATCTCCAACAAGTTCCAGGAGCTTCCTGAGAAGAAAAAGGTGAGAAGCTATGCATGGCCAACTGCTGATACGGGTATAACAAGTTAATATAGCAAAATAAATATAAAATTTGATTGACCATGCTCTGTTTAATTGAGTATTCTACCACAATAACTTCACTGAATATGCAATATCCAAGGCAACATACAGCAAAGCGAATATTTGTTCGCTCACAGCTTATAGTACATATATATATATATTCTGGTAGCGAAAATGTCAAATACTCGCCAAGAGAAACTTGAGACTGCGAATTCTGGATGCACATGCTGTTCTTGGCCTATGGCTTGGCTTGGCTGGCCTGCTGGCAGCAAGCCAGCATGCCGATGCCATGTGATAACGATTGTGCAGTTGCATATTAACGACGGTGCAAATTGTGTTTGCTCATGTGCCGTTACGACAAGCTGCCAGAGGGCCATCAAAATTGACAGCAGACCCTTTTCTGGTCTGTCGGAGGCATCATGCTTGCATTTCATTCGCATAGACCTGATCGCAAATGTTTTTCTTTTTTCTCTCGATGTTGGTGTGCGCACTTAAAGCAGATGTCGGATATAATAAAGGTATTTCCTTGTCTGATGTAACTTGGTTGAACAGTCATGACAAGGTTCCATTGTGTACTTCTTCCTTGTGCAAGCATGAGCTACAGGAAGGATTCAGTTGAGAAGATGTCGGATAAAGTGCCTTTACCTGTCTTTAAGCTTCAACATGTGAAGTTGCCATTGCTAGAACAGTTAAAACAATGAGGAGAGCAAGCCAAGGTTATACACCGACCTCCATATGTATGGGCTACCAACATCTTATGCTGTTGGTTCCTGTCTATATGCAAAATTTCTGTTCACTTCTGTTCTCTATATCTGTTTCATATTTTTTTTGTTTTATGTGTGTCTGTGTTTATTCATAATTATTTTTACTTTGTAATTTATTTTTTCAAATCTCGCGTTAATTGCTCTAGAAGTAGGTTAGATATGCTCACGGGAGCCCTCACCTTGGTAGGCTTGGTAGGCTTTAGTGCGGCATGCTTGTGGGTGGTGTGAACTTGGTCAAGCTTGATGGAATGTGCCGTCATCTCCCTTGCAGCAAAAGTACAAGGAGAGCTTTGAACGGGACAATGACGTGTACAAGGTGGAGCTCAAGAAGTTCAAGTGAGTGCTTCAGCATTTACTGGAGCATTTTTCTCTGCCCACAATTCTTGTGGCCATGCAGCTTTTCTGAGCAGCAGCTCTGTACGCTCACTGCCATTCATTCTATCTTGCAAGCTCTTACTGAATGCAAGACTCAAGCTAGGATCGAAGCCCCATTATTGTACGGCAGTTGCAAAAAGATCTTCCGTTTTGAAAAATGCCGCACCGATTCCTTTGAGGTGCCAATTCTATCCATTGAAAATGTAGTTTCAGCAGATTTCTTGCATCTTCAGAATCATGAAAAGTGTAACCGTTAAGTTACGTTTTTTTATGTCCCTTCGGGCAGAAAGTATCAAGTTCGAAAGGTAGAATGGCATCGCAAACGTTATCACCAATCAACAACGTAAACAAAGCGCTGTCAAACCATGATTTGCTGATAACGGCTTGTAGTGCTGCGTTCGTGCTAACTTGGGCTTCGTGGATATTGACTGCTTCAATAGCATTGCTTGAGCAGCCCTTGGTCTTAACATTCCATATAGGCGTAGTACATGTGGTACCACATGGAGAACTGCTCAAAAACAATAGTGCAGCCATCGTAGTTTCCAAAATCACACTGGCAAGCTCAGAGATCGCAGCTACCGTATGTAGGGGATATATAATTCTGGTGGGGGTGTGTGAATACGGAGTAGTATATTTCGAATCAAGTAATGAATCGAATCAAGAAAGGAATGCCGGAGTATCAAATTTTTTCTCAAAATTTAATGCTTGCAAAATTTGGGCAAGAGAATACAGTGCTGCACATGCCCGGGAGTCTTCTAGCATTGCTTAACAAGAATGTTGCAGGCTATCAATAACTATCAATAACTTAGGTACATAGAAATCAAGATATATATTATGATGTAGTCTTACTAAAGGGGACATCAAATTAGTATGCCAACGCTGATTGCAGCTCAGTTCTGGTATATGAAGGTCTGTAAAATATATATATTTTATCAATAGAATTTCTTTTGAAAATAATCGAGTGCTTTTTTCCCTCTGAAATTAATTAATTAGTGACATTCCGTGGTACTGAATACCAGTGAGGTTCTCAGTTCATTAGTGGACCTGTGTTTTGAGGCAATCTTTTATTTATTGCATAGAAAGTTTTGCTCTCCATTTTTACAGTGAAGCTGTCTATGGCTAGGATCTGGGATTTTATGGCGTCCGCGCAGAAAAAGTAACCGTTCGCGCGGAAGAACTCTCCGTTAAAAAGTGAGAGTGAAAGAGCCAACAACAAAAACAAACTCTCCGCTCGCGTCGGAGCTCGGTTTAACGGCCACCTGTGTCTAAAACGATGTCTCTGTGAATGTATGACGTAGAGCGTGACGTAATGTGCGCCTGGTAAGGTGACCAAGGGGAAAGGGTTGGCGCAACCGCGCTCGTGCCACTGCTCATGCAAGCGAGAACCGATGACGCATATCGTGAGTCAGAGAATGCCGCAAAGCGCCTTCAGCGCCAAGGTGCAAACTTGGAAGATTTCAAGGACTTGCATGCCAGGTTCCGAAGAGACTTTCTCGATCGTCATTTCGGCTAGAGCTGCATAAAGCCATCGTTACGTGTGTTACGAAATAAATGAGACCTTGAAAGAGAATACTGTTTTATATATATATAATGTGTTCTTTTAAAGGTGTCTCTAAATACAACCTACGGTGATTTTATACAGCTTTGCTGGTCAACCACCTTCACAGAATGGAATGACCGATGAATTTTTTGCCAAAATATAGAAGGGCTATCCCAACTTTGCGGCAGGTGGGTTATCCTATGGCCAACCTGTGCGACAGACGGAAAGACAGCGTATCATGTGACTCGATCACCGCTCCGTGCGTTGTCAGCGCCAACGGTAAAGAGCAGGCGCCGTCCGTTTGGCGTGGTTTGCCACCTGTCAAAGATTATGAAATGTGGAGGGTTACGGCAAGTTCGCGCGATGCTCGCCCTCGCCCCTAAATTTCGTTCATCCGTAGTCCGCGCAAATACATGCAACTGAGTCATGACACTTTCGCGCCCGCTGTGTAAATCCAAGGCTAGTCATCTGAGTGGTTGCGCGAAGCTACAGAAAGAGATGCCGATGTGTGTCTACGAACGACATTGGGAACGTGAGGCTGCCGTACGGTGTGTCGCAAAGATGGCGGTCGTGAACAACTTTGTTGCCATTCCATGTACTCGTTTTCGTTATTGAGGCGGTTTGTCGGCTTTCCGAGTGTTGCGCGGCTGCTACGAATGCTTCTGTGGTGATTCGACACCAAACCATTACTTTTAGTTGCTGACACCCGTGACGCAGCGCCGACTAGGCCTAATGGCCTAGGTAGTGTCACGTTGACAGAAATTTGCCAGTGGCTGATGTGGTAAAGGGCCGCAAGGCATCGTGGAATACTTGCCGCTAATATGTTCGTGCGGGTTAGATTGACGGCTGTTGATGCCAACGTTTATAGATACTATAAACATTGGTTGAGGCGGTGTGAAGTGTGTCGCCGCGTGTACAACACGATCTGCGTGCCTATCGCATGCTTTCGCACTTTCCGAAATACGCATTGCCGTTCCTTCTGTGTGCGTCGCGTTATCATTTAGATCGGTCCTGCCGACCCAGACGAACTTTGCACCCGACAGGGAGTGGCCGACGCAGCGCTGTGTGTTCGGGCACATGGGCCGACATCGAGGAGCGCTTGCAGTGACAAAGTCCGCTACCGAATCAGCCGGGACGGCTCGTCCGTAGAGCATTCGGCGCTCCTTTTGCCCCGAAAAACTAAGTGAAACGCTTGCTTGGGCGGCATCCAGCACGAGGGGCTCTGTGGCGCACGCGATATGTGGCACTGCGCGGGTGACTGAAAGGCCTCCACATTGGATATTCGGTTCGGTAACATTCGAGTATTCGCACATGCCTTACATTTTGGTCTAGCTTTTGGGGTCCCAATCTTTGTGCCATCTTCGAGTGGATGAAACGGGTACCAACTACAAAGCAATGGCACCTGAACGTCACCATCTTCTAATAAAACATGCAACATGCGTCTAATTTTGGATAGACAAACATGCAAACCAAGCAGAGAACAGTTGCTCTAAGCGACCGGTGGAATTCATTATGAGCTTAGAGTGTAGTGCATGATACCAGAGTTTCCTGTATTAACAGTCAGTGTCATACGGCAATGTCCACTAGTCAATCCATGAGCAGTTGCCCAAGTTACTCGAGCATGCACTCAAATTTTGCAAGTCCAAATCTTCCAGTGGAAAACATTCTGCTCCACCCCAGATCGTCGTGAAAGATTGCATGCGTGTCTGATTTGCAAGTGGTATGTAATATTCACTAGGCCTGTGATCACTAACACGAACAAGAGTTTGTAATTGGTAATCAGCCTCCTGAACCTGTGGAGGAGTGTTTTTTTTTTTTTTTAGGCAAATCACAGTCATGAGGAACCTGGATTACAAAAAGGAAATCTCCAGACAAAAAAAAATTTGCAGATCCCATGCTTCTGTGGGAATCGGTGTTAAGTAAAGCTATCTAATGTTTGTGCAACGTTAAAGCATTTTCTTAATTTTGCTCCTTTCTCCACACTCGGCTGCTTCTATTGCTGACGTCATTTTCATTTCTCTGTAGCTCAGCACTCCTTGCTCAGTGCACTTTTGGGTCCCATTTTGTTCACTCCTTTTTACACACTTGGCTGCTTCTGCTGCCAACTCCTTTCTTGCTTCTCTGTAGCTGACGTCTTCAATTATCTGTTGGAGACTTCTTCACTTCTTGCCTCTTCTTCTGCTTCTTTGTTCGGGCAAATACCCAGTGACCCAAGTTGTTGTCTACTCGGCAAGACAGCAATCACAAAGTGTGGGAAAGAGATGAAGAAAGCTTTGCGTTATGGGCATACAGCAGGTACTGTCAAGTCATGAATGACAACTTCCCTATGTCCTTGAAAATAAGAGAGGACATAGTATTCAATTTGGGCAGGTCATGCAATGCATAGAACAGGTACTAACTGTCAGTTTATCAGCGTAACAAAGTGAGTGCCAAAGGAATGGAAGTGCAGTCGAGGACAGCAGACAGTTATATGGTGTGAAGAATAGGAAATTTTCAGGCATAGGGCGGAGTCGATTGAAACAAGACGGTGATTGGAGATGGCTAAAAGGGTCTGCCATGCAGTTGGCATGAAGTAGGCCGATGATGATGGTCTTTTTTATTATTATGGTGACATCCGGGTAATTTTAATGTTGCTGGTTAGCCTTAACGTCGGCAGAAAATGTTGCCATTATGAATAAAAATGAACACAGTCAGTGTTTACATTGAGTGCTGGACACACTCGTTCTAAGAACAGGCAGATTTCAGGTGGTACTATCTTGAATTTGCAGCTGAATCCGTGCTTAGACAACGGAGTTAAAAAAGCCAGTGCTTCGCTGTGAAGTGGGCTGATCTGACACGACTGGTTGAACCGGCAAAGCTACTTTCGATTGACTGGTTCAGTACAATTCTTTTATCCTGAGAGACAAAAAAAAAAAAAAAAAAAAGTCCAAGCATACTTGCTTCGAATAGGCCAGTCGGAGTGACCGCTAAACTTCTGCATTGCCATTTTACTGTTCCCTAGGAAAGAGAATCCAGACGCGTTTCCTGAGCCAGCCGGTAAGCAGCCGCCTGCATGGTGCTCCCGCCCTGCCACCCAGTGCGCCCGAGAAGCCGCAGACGCCCATCCAGCTGTTCACTCTTGACCGTCTCAAGAAGCCCGACTTTGCCAAGGTAAGCATCAGGCAAGGCGGCAGCCATTGAGGAACTGCCGCAGTATGTAACCGCCACTAAACCTAACGGACGCTGAAGAAAAGTGAGGCATATGGGCAATATGGCAGTTGTTGTTGCTGCTGCTGTTTCTGTCTTCTTCTTTTTTTTTTTTTTTTTTCGCTCGCCTTTCTTTTTCCAAATAAAGTGAAGTTGCACTTGCTAGCATCCTACTACAACTATGCAGATAGCAAAATTTTCTGTTGTCGTCCTTACATCCTTTGAAGGCCTATGTAGGTTAAGCACATGAATTACTCGGGGAAGACTCTAAATCAGGGCTGTACAACAGGTAATGCCATTGGCCCTGAATGTATAATAAATAAATGAATAAATAAATAAACATAGGGCCTGTGGGTGGAGTGGCCTGCGGCTGAATGCGTTACATTACAAGACGAGAATAGCAAAGAAAGCCTTAACACCAAACATAGACCGACTTTCTGTAAGCAAAACATGAAACTTTTCTCACTAAGATGCAAGCCTGTGTGGCTCCCAGAGAAGTTGATTTTGACCTTTGCTGGTTTTGAGTTGTGCAGCCCTGCTCTAGGCATTGCTTCAGGGCTCCTCTTAACACTCTAGTGAGATGTTTTTTTGATTGCTAAGTTCGCTGCAGTGCTTTGCTAAGTGCCTGTGCACCTCCTTGCCTCGTTTGGCCTCCTAGTTGGACAAGAAAGAGGCCCAAGAGGAGATCCGCAAGCAGTGGGCAGAGTTGTCTGATGGTAAACGCATCAAGTGGATCCGACGAGCACTCCAAGACCAGCACCGATACGAGGTGAGTTCAGATATAGTACCAACATTGGTTTGCTTATAAAAGTTCGGATTGATCTAAGGCTTCTGATGCTGCATTTTAGGGCAGGTTGGATCTAATGCTCACTTACCAAGAATGTATTGAAAATGAGATAACCTTACAAATGTCCTCCATGAGCTTTAAGCTGCTGGCCCCTTTGCTTGGTTGCTGGTTCTCACTCTTTTTGTTCTGATTATTGCGGTAATAAGTAGTACTACTACTAATGTTGTGAAAACCGTATGTAAGTTGAAGGCTTGTGCAGGTGTTCAGATTGTGTTCAAGATTCTGGGGGAGGGAACAGGCATGCAGGGAATGAAGGTATGCATGTCCCGCCACAAAATAAATTGTCGGGCAGTGAGGGCAGAACAGCAGTCAGAGGGAAGGGAAGAGGAAGAGTTACAGGTGGTGAGAAAGAGTGAGCATTGCGATCTGCAAGGCCATTGTTGTGATCATGACCATCTGCCTGCACCCAGTGGACACTGGTGTTTACACTGAAGACTTGTGAAATCTATGAAACTGATCACAAATACGTATAAATGTGCTAGTTCGTACATGTTTCTTAGTAAAGAGTACATAAGGGCAGGACGTGGTGCTGTCTGTCAGTTCATTATCACATACAGTTGTGCCCATATTAAGGGTAATAACCCATCTGGTAGCAGTTGCACGAAATGGAGAGTGATGTATTCTGGTCTCTTGTATTGGCAGCTGGAGGTCGCGGAGTACAGCCAGGCGTATCCGGGCTTCAAGGCAGCCGCAGTAAAACCGATACTGAGCAAGGCCGAGCAAGAGTTCAAGGACAAGTGCGACGGAAAGCCTGAGCGGCCTCCTAAGTAAGTCCTCAGAGTTATGCTGTCAGGTGTCTTCCTTGGAATGTATATGAATGGTACACAAGCAGAACTTTTTGTTGGGCTAGTTGGTGCATGTTACTGAATTATTTAAAGCGCCAAACAGACGACACAAGAAGAGACACGGACGAGCGCTTAAGCGCTCATGCGTATCTCTTCTTGTGTCGTCTGTTTGGCACTTTAAATAATTCAATGAATGGTACAGCCTGGGGGCAGATGACAGGAGCGTTGTTGTTGGTTCGCCCTCAGCTAGCCTCTGTTGCGACATGTGTCTTCACAACATCAACTGTAATGTGTCGTGTGTTACGGTCCCGGCCAATGCTATCTCATTTTCAAGGGGGGGAAAAAAATTAAGGTAGTGCTCTTCTGCGTAGGCCTTTTAACAATTTTGTGTGCTGTCGTTTGATGAGTCATTGCACCTTGTCCTGGTTGCAGCTCCGGCTACAGCCTGTTTTCGCGCATCATGCTGCGGCAACTGAAGAATGTACCGGCTAAGGAGAAGATGGCAGAGATCTCACAGCTATGGAAGAACCTCAGCCAACCAGAGAGAGATTCCTACAACAAGCAGGCCACCAAGGTCAGATGTACTTCTGCTACACTGATGACCACTGTATACCATACAACTCTCCTGAATTTTTCGTAACATTTACAAATTTGGGCTCTTTCTATGATTTTATGAATGCTGTGTCAAGTTTTATGAAATATAAATGCTGGTCACGAAAAAGTTTTGACGGTGCAAAAATAGTGCAAAAATGAAGCTTACTGTATCTGCGTCACCCTGTTGGGGCAGCGCGAAGCGTCATATACAGTTAAACCTCGATATAACGAAGTCAGTAAAATCTAGAATTTGCTTTGTTATATCGAAATGTTGCTATATTGAAATTCAACCTTTTTTGCAAATAAGTAGTTTCTGATGGATTTTTTTACACGAATGGGCCCACAAAATTTTCTGAATTATATGACAATTGTAAAAACAAATTGAAATGAGAAAAAAGTTCATTTTGTTGAAATTAAATTTGTTGTAAAAGACAACAAATTTATTTTACCGGTGAAATTCATTTTTCCGTTATGTCCGATAATTCAATTCAATCTGTTTTGCAACCCCGTGCGTCTGAAAAAAAAAAAAATTCGGTCAGCGGCTGTATCTACTTTCCGTGCACAAACTGAACAACCAAAAAGCGACAATGATGCAAGCGTTCGGTGCGGACCGCCCGTCACAGTCAAGTGACTGGAGCAAAAGGCTTCTCCATGCCCTAAGCAACTACCGCGCGTCTGCTGAGCGAGCATGCTGCCGCTGCGGTTTTCTTTTTTTACTCCATTCCTTGTTTGCTCACTTGCTCCACATCTCCTCCTCAGCATCGCCCTCGTCGCTCTTCCCTCGGCCAGCGCACCTCGTTGACAAGCACGCTCGCGGCCTCGCTTATCTGCGGGATTTTCTGGTGGTGACTCCACTAAATCGGTATTTGTTATGAGTGGTATGCGTATACATTGAGTTCTATGGGAAGGTAAGCGGTAGTCAGGAAAGATAGCATTTTATCCAGTCCTGCACTATAAGCAGTAACATTATAAGTGGTCTTTGCTGTTAAGTCATGTGGACTATGTGGGGGGGTATGCATTATGCAGAGTCGTATCAACGAGGGTGTGGAATCTCTTGTTCCACTGTTCTGTGATCACTTGTTCGCCAAAGACTGTTCATACCACACTATGAGAATGCACTGATCTCTCTCTCTCTTATCTAAATGAGTATTTGGGACTTCTTAAACGCAAATGAGTACAAACTCTCTCTTGCAGACTGCGTTATTCATGCACAGTCTAACTTCATTGCAACAGTGAGTGCTGGTGCCTGGAACACTGCTCTGTGATGCGAGATGAAGGACAGCACGTGAAGAACTGAGATGCAGGATACTAACAGTTTAATGACAATGGCAGAAGCAATAAATATTGAACATATATATGTAAAACATAGTTGCAGGGTGTGTCGTGGCTAAATCGTAACCTTCATATGTATTTAGTCTTGCGTTGGAGCATGGATGCTCCATAATGGCTTTAGCCCTTTATCAGATGATCTCTTAATGGAGCATGACCATGCACCTTGCTGTAACAGAAAGCAGCGGAGATTATTACTACAGTACTTCAAGTCAACAGGTCTCATCAACCGTTTATTGACTCGACGTGCACTTTTTTTTGTGTGTGTGCAACTAGTTATCCTTCTCTCCTTCATTCTCTCTTTACATACCTTTATCCCCTTCCCCCAGTGCAAGGTAAGAAACTGGACATGCATCTGGTTAACCTCCCTGCATTTCTTCCTTCCCTCTCTTTTAAATTACCTTTTTTTTTTCTCCTTTTCTCATCCTCGCTTGGTGGCACAGGCTAATGCCAAGTACAAGGAGAAATATGCAGCCTACCTGAGCAACCTTCCAGAGGAAGAGCGGCAAAAGGTTGAGGCCGACTCAGCGCCGCACAAGTCGGTTGCATCTGCCGGCGGGGGTGCAGCAGCCAAAGGAAATTCCAAGGGCAGCAACCTGACTGCGTCGGGCAAGGGAATCCGTGCCACACCTGGCGACGAGAACCAGCCCCCCGCAGGAGAGCGACCAAAACCCAAGAAGCCCCTGTCGGCCATGTTCTTCTTCCAGCAGGAGAAGCTGGCCGCCATGAAGGAGCGCTGTCCACAGATGTCCCACCAGGAGGTGATGCGCGCGCTCGCCCGAGAGTTCTCCGAGCTGCCCGAACGCAAAAAGGTGAGCTGGGAAATGTATGCCCTTGTGGAGGTGTGGTTTGGGCTTGACATTTCAGGGTTACTCACTGCAGTGGTTCAGTGGATATGGTAGTGTGGACTTGGGCACGAGGTCATGGGTTTGATTACCGGCTGCCTCAACCGCATTCCAATAGGGGTGGCATGCAAGAATGCTCATGGGGACGTTAAACCCCGCCATTTCATTTCGGTTTGATTTTTTAAGGAGGACAGTAGAAGCCGGCACGTAATGTAGAGACTCGGGAGTCCCTAACAAAAGCATTTTAGCGTTTTTTCACAAATCTGAATTAAGAGAACAAGTTCTGAAGCTTGGTAAGCCTAAAGTGCCGTATGGACAAGAGCCGCCTTTAAGTTTTATGTGCCTTGCACTCCCAACAGGCACTGCAACACCTAAATGGAAGCTTTTTACATTTGCCGCAATTCATTGAATACAGATTGCCCATGCTTCAGCAAACTTGCCGTGGCTTCATGGTATGCTTCCTTCTTTGCCAGTGTACCACGTGTGCATGCCCCCTTTGAACATGGTACTACTTTGAACATGGAACTGTGCTTTGCATATGGATAAGCCCATGGAAAAGGTGATTAATTTTCGCAGTGAAGGTTGTGCTCAACCAGTCGTGCTCATTGTCCGTACTTTCGCCTACCAGCTTTCACCATGACGTCTGATTGTGCCCGTAGCATGGCCAGCAGAATCCATAGCTGGGCTCACTGGCCAACTTGTGGTCGGTCAAATTAGAAGACGTGACAGAGATGACTTGTGAAAAAAGACTAAGTGCTTACCTTGTTATCTTTCTTCAGATGTCTTCACTATATCACTTTTAACTTTCTCAGGTCAAACTATGGGGCTCGCAGTGCCTACACGGTATCATGCATAGGTCTTGTTGATACCTGCAAGCTTACCTGACCTGGTACAGCAGTAAGTCAGGATTTGCGGACTTGTAATGGTAACAAACAACTGCTGGCTGCAGTGTCGTGTGTTTCATCGTAGAGGTGCCAATCTGAGAACTAGAACTAGGTGAGAACTTGGGTCAGCTTGCAGTAAAAAATTCAGTGGTAGTAGGAGCTACGAAAAACATAACATCGCAACTGTATGTTTGCTGTAAAGCAAGATAGCTGATGTGGATCTTGTAACCATTCAAATGCAACAGTATCTGCTCACTGTGTCAATGGGCATGTTGATACAGCACCAACTTGGCATCAGAATGGTCCTCAGTTGATGTGGAAGAAATTTCCAGCAGAACAAGCTCGGCTCTTTTAATGTTAACAAGCACAAATGGAGTCAGTTTGCACTGTGTGCTTTCCTTGTACTTTTAAGTTTACAAATTGCTCCTGATCACTTTTGATTTAAATGCTTTGCCTTTGCTTTCCACAGGAGAAATACAAGAAGATGGCCACAGAAGCGAAGGAGAAGGCCATTGAGGAAACAAATGGACACAAAGTGTAAGCGACTGTGATGTCTACTTGCTAGACAATATCCAGAACTTCTCAATTTATTAGCAGCCACATTGTGGTGGATCCTCTAACCTGTTGTCCCTCTTGTCGCCCGCAGCAAAGAGGAGAAGGTGCATCAGGTACCCACTGTGCCCAACCTCAACAGGAGGAACCGGCTCTTCAAAGGGGAACCAAAAAAGCCACCCCAGTAAGTTGGAGAGTGATAGCCCTCTTATGTTCATGCACAGTCTCTATTGCCAAGTAAGATGCATGCACAAGGGGGAAGTTCAGATAGAGAAGCTTTGGCTAATATGAGCATGCACAACTTATAGTTAGTGCAGTAGATTCCCATTAATTCGACTCTGGTTAATTTGGGATTTTCGGTTTTGATCCTGGACCAAAGGTACCAGCCATCGCCTATGCATTTCTGTGGGCATGACCTTTAGTTATTTCAATCCTAAAATTGGCCTTCGCCAAATAATTCAAACTTGACCAGTCTGCACACACGTGCCTGACCCCTATGGTGACCTCTATAGTGAGCCCTTTTGTGGCAGCGTCCGTCTCGGCAAAACTTGGGAACAGTGAATGCGTTGAACACGTCATTTCCTGTCAAAAACGCTTATTTCCCATCTGCCATAGGAAGATTTTTGAGCAATAACCGTAGCTCACAATGTCCAATTACTGTATGTGCCCCAACTCTCTTTCTCTCTCACTTTTTTTTTTTTTTTCCTTCCAAGAAAATCGGGCTGGAAATTGCCTGCGTAGAGCAATCAGATACGAAACCAAAGCCACCTTTGCAACATTTATATGCTTTACTATACATAACACAAATGTACTGCGATGAAGTAGACTTTTAAAATCTTGCGGTCCGCTAAGTGTTGGGAAGAAACAATAATGCTGGACTGGTGCACGTGCAGGAGCGGCTACGGGGTGTTCTCAACGGAAATGCTCAGCCAACTGGTCGACGTGGATCCCAAGAACCGCATGGCCGAGATCGCCAAGCGCTGGAACGCTATGCCGGACTCCGACAAGGAGCGCTACAAGCGTGCAGTCCAGGACTTGCAGCGCAAGTACAACAAAGAGCTGGCGCGATTTCTTGAGGTGCATATGCATATTCCCTGCCCCCCCCTGATGTCTTCCTTTCACTTTCCTTGGTGCCCAACTCCACTAAGTCCCAAGGGAGGGTGGAAAGACGTGGGTGGCTCACTTTTCAGACCAGGAGCAATCCCTTGTGGGCTGATTAACCATATGTGAAACTACACAAGCAAGTTTCTCCTGATGTATGACATGCTGCCTTTAAAGCTTTACTATTATTATTTCTTTCAAAAAAACTGACCCTCATCTTTTCATATGTTATGCTTTAATAACATTGTTAAAGCACAGAAGTATGGCTGCAAATAGTGTTAAATTTTAATTCTATAAAGAAGCGATGATAATAGAACGTCTTCGCCATGAAAGAAGAAAAAAATTCCCTTTGGCATTCTTTGCACACAAGAAAGGATTCAGAAAGTGGCGAAATACTCCTGATGAGGTGAGCTCATCATAAGGTGAAAAAGCGACAATCGCTCATGATGAGCTGAGTTCATGAAGATCCCTGGGCTAACGTTACTAGTGGTGCATTACAATGGATGAACGAACAGTAGTTCTCAAAAGTACGTCTAAAGTGCTTTTCGCTATAAGTGGGTTCGTTGTAAGTGGGCTACACTGTAATAGACGCCAGAACTGCAATCATTTATCAGTAAAAGAAATGTTAAAACTAGACGTGGGTGAATACCAAATTTTTGGAATACAAATTCAATAATGAATATTCAAATGCAGGCTGCATGTATTTACAGCAGGAATATTTATTTTGGCATAATAAGGTACCACGCTTGTTTTAACTAGTGGGGAAAAAAATACATCAGGGACAAGTAAGATCAGTTTTAAACATAAGATCACTAATTATCATGAAAAAAGCTGCACAATTAGCCTCACAACTTCTTTAGAGCATGGTAACAAACAAGCTTTGCAAGACTGAATGACTGCTGTACGGTTGCCGAAAAAATATCGGAAGTTCTGTAAAAAGAAAAGAAAAAGCTGCTGGAGGACGTCTGTGCCGTAGACACATGTAAAAGGCCTGTTGCAAGAAAAACATGCCTGGTTGTAGTATAAAAGAAAAAGCTGCTGCATGACTAGAGTGACAAAAACACTAAATGACAGACTAGTATACAAGCAAAAATCAGAGGTTGTCATGTAGGCTTCCGCCACGAAATTGAAAATAAAGCTTGCATTACCCGTTTTGTTTCTGCATTGCTTCTAAAGCTTTTGTTGTTTCACTGGTGCTTAATTTAGCAGACGGAGAAAAATAACAAGACTTTAACAGTCAGTTGTTACGAAATATTTAGTTAGTTTGAAATATTTAAATATAAATTAATTTTTGAATATAAATAGTTGGTGTGTAATGTTCGATTCATGTTCAAATCTTCGAATAGTTGCCTGCCCTTAGTTAAAACATGTCTGCGGCACAATTGGGGACTTCTGCACTATGCCTTGTTATCAAGTGTCATTTTCTGTCATAACCAGTGGGAAAAAAACAAAACCTGAAACATTGCTGTCAGTACCCCATTGTTATATGAGTTCCTGGCTAGAGTGGTCACAATCCAATAGGGCAGAATACCCTATTGGTTAGGTTTAGACTCACACTAAAGAACACCCACTACAGTGCTGTCAAAACCCAAGCACAGCCTTGGGATGGGGTGTTGGCTAAAGCTTCCCTTCCTCCTCTCCATGTGCGATGCGCAGGGTTTGAGTCCTGAGGACCGGCTTGAGTATGAGGCACGGCGAGCCAGGATGAAGGCCAAGCGCAAGGGTGGAGCGATAAAGGCAGCTGCCACCCGCAAGGAGAAGAGGCGCAAGGCTGCTGCCGCTGCTGACGACGCCAAAGTCAAGGTAGGTGTATGTGTGTGCGCAAATATATACTGACTGTTGCATAGATAGGAGCACCAGGTATAGATGACTAACTGCTCAACCACTGTCTTGTTTGTGCTCAAAATTCGCATAGGGGTAGCATTTTTCAGTGAGTTTGATTTAATACTATGTTTTGAGGCATTACTTTTGTCCACAATACCGGCAAATCTGAAGTGGGTGTCACCTTCAGCAAGGCCACTCAAAAATGTTCTATTTTGCTGCAGCGGAACAATGGCGCCATCTGTCATTGCTACAGCGGAAACACGGTGTTCACCGTAGCCATGACAGATGGCGCCACCTTTCTGCTGTGGTGTGATCAACACATTTTGAGTGGCTTCACCAGAGACGACACCACGTTTGGTGTCGTTTGTGGTGAAGCCACAAATTCACCAGCAGTTTAGCTGGAAGAGTTATAAATCTAGCACTCCTATCTTGCAACGCACAGTAGTACAGGTACTGGCAGATCTAGCCTTGCACTGCTGCAGCCAACTGCGCCATCCATCCTGCCTCTGCCCATGAAGTAAGCTGTTGCTTCACCACTCTGTTGCATAACTTGTTTACTGCGTGAAGCATAAAAGCAACTGCAAGTCTTTTTCGCTTTCTGTATTGCAGAGTGATCTGGAGACATTGCTATAAAGCACATTCAACAGTGCAGCCATGACCATAGAGCGCAAGCATGCATGCAAAATTCGTGACCTAGGTCGTACATAGTACCATCTAACAGGAAGTGTAAAATGTAACGCATGGTGCTGCAGTGGGGGCACCGCCGTTTTTGCACAACCTTGTCATGTGTTGCCTTGGTCTGTACAGAAGAGTGACACTTTACCACATGGAATACATTTGGTAATACACAGCATCTTAGTTACGGGTGTGAGTTGTCACTTTTTCTTAACACTTTACATCCTCTGAAACTGAGACGGTGGGTCGACTTCCCAGTGTTTCACGCTCCAGTTGATCTGCAATGTTTGATCTAACATCATAGTGCAATAGGGTTACAACTGAAACTCTATAATATAATATATGGAAGTTGTAGGCTATACTAGAATTTGTAGAAGTTGGTATGTATCCTTGTGCACGAAGCTCTTCAAGCGTGGTGCTGCCATGGTGGAAGTTACAGATCAAATAGATTGAGCCTGGAGAATGAATTTGCTGCTGCCTAATACGAGTACATTAAAGTTGTGCTGAATGTATGAAGAGCGAGGATTAAAGAAAGTAAGGCAGCTATGGCACGCAGCTGTAGCTGTTAAAGCAGCCAGCGAATATAACAATTCTGGCAGTCATTCTGTTTTCATGGGGAGTGGCCATTTCCATTGGTGAGCACAACCTCTCTTCCTTGTCTGTTAAAGTGTCATAGTTTGCAGCACATTCTCGCAATCTTCATTGTGGCATTCCTCATAAACTGTGGCTGGCTTTTGATGCAAAGCCTAACGTACCTTTATCATTCTTCGTCAAGCCACACACCTTCAGGATATCTGTGCATCTAGGTGTATGGCACTTTTATGAAGAGCCTGTGAAGAACTATGCAAGAGATAGGAAACTGAAAATGTGCAAAAACAGCTACACTACCTTGAGACTACCACTGCAATGGTTCAGTAGCGAATCCTACTTGCCTTCCCGCACTGCGCAGGACTGCCTGAGATGCATACGCCAAAGCTCATTGGCTGAAGGCAGCGCCTCAGGCAGTCATAAGTAGTGCGAGACAACAAATTGAAGATGCTACTTACTTGCATTAATCTCGGTGTGTCATGTTGTGTTGTTCTCTTTGTCATCCTTTTCCCAGGAGGAGGATGCATCAACAGAGGAGAGCAGCTCAGAAGAGTCCTCCGATGAAGACGAAGATGATGACGAGGAAGAAGAGGAGGAGGAGGGAGAGGAGGAAGAGGGAACTGAGGAGAAGGCTGGCAAGTCCGATGACGAGGACTCAGATTCGAGCTCTGAAGAGGAGGAAGAAGAGGAAGAGTCTGAATCTGGCTCCTCAGACTCATCTAGTAGCGACGAGTCGGACGAGCCCTCTGCCCCCACGTTGCCGCCAGTAGTCCCCAAGCAGCAAGCCCTGCCCTCCAAGAAGCAGCAGACACCTGTCATCAAGAAGGAAGAGGCACCGAGCTTGGCCACAGCGCCGGTAGTGGCTAAGGTGAGCAAAGCTCATAGTATTGAACTGGACTCCTTTCCTAACCTCTGCATTGGCTCAGTGGCTATGGCCTGAGGTCATTGGTTTCGATCCCCGGGCATGGTGGCTATGCACTACAGTTAAACCTGGATATAACGAAATTGACAAATTCCCGAAAAACTTCGTTATAAAGAGGATTTCGTTATATGCAGGTTCGGCACGAAAATTCGAAAAAGAAACGCTTACCGTATTTACTCGATTGTAATGCGCCCTCGATTGTAACGCGCACCCGTTTTCGTTTTTGTTGAAGCACTCATCCTTGGAATGTCACACCAGGTACCGAATGTGTGGACGCGTGTCGTTTCGCACAAGCGCGAGGCATCGGAAACAAAGAGCGAGAGCCACAATGGCGTTGTAGTGTCGTATAGTGTTACATAGAACCCCGCTGTTACGTTCCCGGGGGCTGCGTTTTCCCGGCTGTTCGTTTTCGGCCGGTCCCGGCACAGCTCCCATAGAACCCAATGCATTGGTAACCCCGCTGTTGCGTCGCAACTGTGGGACTGTTCCCGCATCATACGTTGCGAACTGCCACGCCGCGCCGGCCCGAGCGGCCATTTTGACTTTTCATGTCACTTGGCTTAGTGACTGGACGATGGCATTGGCCGCCCAAAGTGCCGGGGGCGACAACTATGACGTATTTTCGGTTTCCGCCAGAAAAGTATGGCCCTTGAGATCCGTATTTGCTACATAAAGATGGTGTCTATGACGCGTTGTGGCTCTAAAATTGGTTTTGGCTCATAGATATCCCGTATAAACTCCAAGGGCGATAACGCAGTCGCCGCGCGCCGTATGCTGTATGTACGAGTGAAAACGTGCGAAGGGAGCCGACGACCGCGGCTAATCTCGCGCGCGCAAGAAAAGCAGGGAGGAAGCACGCCTTCTTCCGTTGCGCTCGAGGCACCAGCGAGCGAGCGAGGGGGGAGGGATAGCGGGGCGGCGTTGTACTGTACTCTGGCATCAACTGCGTACTGCGCGGCGGCGCGAGGTCGCGCGGGCCGTATCTTGAACGTGATCTGCGTTGCGGCAGAGTCTAGCAGTGTAGGTGTGTCGGCGGCTCATAGCTTTGTGCGTGCTGTGTGTTCTCGGCGCTCAGTTTGCGTTGAAGCGAGAGACAACAGCACGAAGGTCACTTCGCTCGCTTCTCCAGCGGCACTTCCACACACCGCCAGTGTTTGACAGCGCGCGTCCGTGCTCATCGAGTGTGATGTGTCACAGCGTGTACCAGCGCGTCGGCAACATCAACTGGAAAAGGAGAGAGTACCGGCTTGGCAGGCTAGGCCAGCTGCAGCAAGCGGCAGGATCAGGTTTGAATGAAAGGAGGGGGAAAGGTCACGCCCGCCGCGGCAAGATCGCCGGGTCGAGGGATGCAGGCCCGCGTCGCACACGCACGCACACGTGCGCTCGCTTCGCATTCCGTCGCGGCGGACAAGGTGCTTCCGATTGCCGCTCGCGCAAAAATGACAATATTTGGGGCGAAATCTCTAGGCTGTCGGAGGGGGAAATTCGTTATATCGAGGGGGTCTCCTGCTGCCACTTCGTTATGTAGAGGTCTCAAATACATGTGCTTCTATGGAGTAATGGCGGGGAATAGAAAAACTTCGTTATATCCAGGAATTCATTATATGGAGGTTCGTTATAAGCAGGTTTAACTGTATTTGTAGGTTCAGAATGCAAAAATGCTCATATACAGTGCAGTCCACTTATAATGACATCAAGAAGAATGAAAAATAGTCCCGAAACCATATTTGCCACTTGCGATAAAAAATCGACATTGTAAAAAGTAGGCTGTGAAAAATAAAATTTTTATTTATACCTCTAAATAGCGTCTCAAATCGTTAGGTGCGCTGAAATAGAAATCTGCGCTTGCTTTCGCAGAAGTTCCGGATTCACAATCGTCGTGTGCATCGCGTCCAGCTGCTGCGCAAAAACTGGCGGCTATAATTTAGCATGCGTGAAATCAATGAGCGACTCGATCGACGACATTGCACTTTGGTTGAACATTGGGGTCGGTGTCAATGACGGGCCATTGTCAATCTCGTCGCCTCTGTCGCACAACGCCGCCGTCTGTCGGGACAACGATCGCCCCGGCGGAGATCTCTTCGCAGAACGAGGCAGCACTACCTGCACTTAGAAACTCCTCCTTCGAAGCACCACCTATTTCATCGTCAGTAGCGACGTGCTCCCAGAGTTCGGTAATGTCAGCGGCCTCCACCGTGTTTAGTTTCACCCATGGGGAAACGTTTCTCGTCCTGGCGCACAAAGCCCACCTTTTTTGTTGATCGGCAAAGTAAATGTAAAATGTTTATTACTGATATCAGCATGTAGCAAATATATGCTTTTATGAATATCAGATACAACAAAGGTATTTTATTGTGCTATGCAACTTTGTTATAACGAGGTTCGATTCCATAATTTTGTTGAAATACGCTGATCTAGCGCAGCATAAAAAAAAAAAAAAAGAAGGGACATATCATTGAAATCCGTGAGCCCCTTTGGCTTTCTTCCGTGGGCTCGCTCGACGGAGCCAATTAGGCTCAGGTTTTAATGGCCTGTTGTTTCAATTGTCATCGAAAGCAGGGATATGACTCGAATATTAGACGTATCTTTAACCTTTGTTTTTGACTTATTCTGTTGCATAAGGCATTCTCCACATCCCAGAGGCACCAACTGCTGAGTGAGTGTGCAGAGTGACTAATTTTTACACACTAAATCTGCAGTAGTATAATGAAGCTGCCTTGTTTTTAGGCTGCTGGCAGATTTAGTGTTTTCATTTTATGGAGAGGAAGTTTTGCCTCCTTGGTAGATCTCGATGTTATATATATTGCAACAGACCAAATTCTTTACCTGCGTGTGGTTGTGCAGTTTTTCTTTGATTACTGTGATTTTCACGATTGCACAAGGTGTGGTAAGCTTTCACATGTTTCATTTACGAACTTCCCACCTGAGCAGAGTTTGAATTGTGAACAATGTTTTTTGTTGAAAGTTATAAGATTTTTTATATCATTTTTCACCAACTAGCCTGCACTTCACCCGCACTTTACCCGTTTATTTTTCAACATTGCTTTGTTTACTTCGAGTCCCCATCCAAACTCATTGAGTATTAGAATCAGTATTTTTTCTTCCGAACACTTATTCTGTTCAGAATATTTTACTATTTTAATACGTCCACTTTTGTTTCTGTCTGTCATTTGTGCTAGTTTGACATTTCGATAAGTTTTCTCAATCTCTCTCCTCAGACCGAGCCCAACACGAACCATGAAGAAGACGATGAGGAAGACAGCAGTGAGAGTGATAGTGACAGCAGTTCAGACAGCAGTGACGACGATGACGACTCCGAGTCGGGGTCAGACAGCAAGGACTGAGGTCGCCGTGCCCCTTCTTGTTACGAGGACGGGGACAAGCCTCCTGTGTTGTGCTGTAGGACGAAACAGTTGTGCGAAGGAGCGCAGCAACGTCATTTGTGGCCGACATTCTCACGCAAGGTTGTCGCCTTCTCCGTCTTGCCCCTGCCACGGACTGTTATTAGCCGTGAAGATGCAGATGCCGAAAGACTCGTGCTGCCGAAGTTCTGGCACCTCTCCACGCTCTATCTATAAAGTGCCTGCGAGACTATCTGCGGTGGCTGCGTGACATTGCAGCGGACTCTACAATCGCAATGTGTTAGCTTGACTTGTCGTGTTGTCGGCCCTGTGTTGCTACACGCAAAAAGAGAGACTGGGGGGAAAAAAAAATGTCAGTGTCGCGTCGCAGGCTCAATGAAGGCTTGCTTTGCATATCTCATAGTAAAATACTGAGGAGGGATCCCATCATATGTACGGTGCTGCCGTGCCTTTGGCAATTCAGAGCACAGTGTTTCAAGGGTGGCCGTTTTTTGAGAGCAATGAGAGAGTGGTGAAAATTAGCCTATGATAATGACATTAGCTCACCAGTGCATGTGCTTGTACTGCCATACCAAGCACACCTTTAGAAACATTCTTACGAGCTGAAATGCTTTCCGTATTTCCTCCATGAGCGAGGCCACTTGTGAAGCTTTTTGTTGATATTGTGTAATTTGACTGCTGGCGTTATCACTTACTAATTTTTCGCACTCTTTCAGGGCCACCGAAAGCCAGTTTTCGTACCCTCTACACAATACTGCTTGTCTTTTTAAGCTTCCACCATACGTGTTATGAACATGTTTCACCTGGCACACATGCCTAACTTTTTAATGGTGAGCAGCGGTCTACCGTGTGCATTCTATTCAGGCCAGAGAAAATCGAATTGTCCGTTTAGTCGATTGCTTTCTTTAGTTCTCCTATTTCCTTAAAAAATGCTGGAATGAAAGTTGTGTCTCCCTGCCCAATTGAAAACTCCTCGCTGTCAATGCAGAAAGGCTTTTCCAGCTGTTTGCCTTCTCTGCATTTTTAATAGCATTTACTTCTGCAAAGCCGCTTGTGGCTAAAATTACTTTGTAGCTGCTTTGGAAGCCCAAGGCATCTTATTGGGCATGTGCTGTTTTGAGCATGTCCCCTTGATACACACTTTTGTGATCTGACGTTGTCAGTTACAGCTGCCATTCTAGTTCGAGTCTTTCCGATTTAGTTTGAGGTCCTCACTGACTTTCTTTCTTCTTGTGTTGTGCCTTTCAATCATGCCCTGCAGAGCATCGTACGTTTTTATCTGCTCTGCTCTCGTAGAACTTTTTTACTGAATCACTGGAACATGTTGTGCATTCTGGCATGTCCTTCAACTTAACACTTAAACAAAATACTCACTGCATATAAATTTTGCAAACTGAAGTTGCTTGCATGTTCTGTTTTTCCGCATGCACAATATTGGCTGCTTAAAGTGACCCATAGTGTGGAGTTAAGCAGGCACTACTAGCTTTGGGGCCGTGCCATCGAACCTGCTTACTCAACTTTTATTTAAGCACTTTCAGTCTTAAATATGCTCATAGCAGATTCGTTATGATGCAAAGCAAGCAAAGGTATTTGCACTTGATTTGAGCACTGGAATTGCATTCAGCATCACAAAGCTGGTTCGTGTCATTAGCATTCATTTGGAGGCATCGGCATATTATGCAATGTGATATTGCACTCTTATAACTGGTATTTGTAATTCCTTGGTCGCTTCCAAGGCAGCTATGAAAGGCGGCTGCACATGTGATGAAAAAAAAGTCTTCTCTGTCATTTTCACTGCAGATATGGTGCCACGATACTTACAAAACATTTATTTAATTACTTGTCATTCAGCACTGCAGGCAAGTACTGTAACTATTAAGCGCAGCGCAAGTTGTCCTAAAATTGTGATGTCATTGTTTTCAAGCTGTCTGAATGTGTAGCTTCAAATTGCCCATGTGTTGCCGTGCTGCTGGGAGATCTGCGCCTTGGTTGTTGCTTTGTGGATTTTGGCACTTTTGAGTGCGAAGTGAGAGTCTATACTATTAACTGCTAACTGTTCATGCTGATGAAAGTGAGATCTTTGTAGATTTTTCTTCCTAGTAGATTTGTGAGCTTATGCATTGTTTAAAAGCCTAAGCTGCACTGCAAGAATTAATTCAATCAAGTATTCTTTTCTTTTTTTTTTTTACATTAAGCAAGAAAGTATTTTAGCCATTATGAAAAAAAAAAAAAATGTGTTGCTAAGTTAGAGCCAGGTAGTTCTGCCAAGGTAAGAACTCATTTTTAGCTGTGCTGCAAGTTTCCACCATGAAGATGAACAGTAGCATCATTTTTTTACTTTTGTAAACTTTTGCCTATGTCCAGCGGGCAACTTTCAGGAACAGTGTGCATGGCTTCCTTCCAAAGATGCGTGACGATATTCCAATTGTCTCGGCGAGAAGTCGTTGAACTGAGCCCAAAGCCAAAGTTTTCATGATGGGGAGGCCAGGGTTTAGTACTTATCAGAAGTTGCTGTGGCTTGTCACTCGATACTCTTGCATGGCAAGTTGGCGCAGAATATTAGAAGCAATGTGATTTAAGGATGTGCAGAATCGCATATTGACAAGGGAATCAGATGTGAAAGTTTTTTCTGGCTAAATGCTGGCTCATTTACATGTACTGTTGTCACAGAGGTGGCACTTCATGGTGCATTTTGTTCAACGCCATGCCTAGACGTAGTACTTAGCTGTTTCTTCCTGAATTAAATCAAATTTGCGTATCTTAAGCTGCGGTACCACATGAAAAACGCATAGTGGAAGGAACAGTGGTCAAAAGTTTATCAGCCACGGGATATAGGAAAACACTGAATTTTCCAACATACTCAGCCAATAAAACTGAACAATATGATGTTCACAAATACTAGTACAAGCTAAGATGCCAGGCTGCAGAAGTGTTCAGCTTTTTCGCAGATCCTGCTGTCCATAAACTTTTCAGGCGAACTGCAATTGTAAATAAAATATGAATCTGAGCGCAGAATTAAACAAAAGGCACCATATAGTGGTGCCTCCGTGTAAAATTTGAGCGTTAGGTGAACCAGCTGTTTAGCCAGTAGAAATCTCTATCACAGGCTCGCGTGGCAATGCAACATATGACCAGCGCCATCTCATATTTCTTCAAAATTTACACTTGCCTAAAGATAAATGGCAAGCTTCACAGCTTTTGTGAGCATTGTGGCCTTTTCTGCTGTTAGAGCAAGCTGGCATACCTCCAAGTTGGTGCACAGGAATGCTGCATGTTCTGAGCAGAGGCTCATAGGTTCCTTACAATACTAAACGGGCCACTTAGTGCAGGAGACAAGTTGTGTGCCTTTCCTTGTGCCCTAGAGAGAGAGAGAACTGATGCGATACAATGTGCCATCACTGTACGAGGTATGCTTGCATGTATGCATGTGCCATGTAACTGTATAATTGTCCATGTCCCTTCTCCCAATTTCTTTAATGGGCTTAAGCACAATAGCCCCTGCCTGTAGTACCCCCAACCCTTGCGGTGTACTGTCAAGTTGTATTGTCGTTTCGTTTTCCTCCAAGAGTTTGTACAAAAGTACAACTTGTGCGTTGTGTAGGCACCCGTAACACGAACTGCCACCGTCATTATTCCATCATCACCAACTAGTCTGTTTTCTGCCTTAACAGGGACGCAGAAGGGTGTTTTTTTTTTTTTTTTAGTAAATAAAAGTGTCAAAACACTGTCCCAAGTCTTCTGTGTTGAGTACTGCTTCTACTACCACGATAGTTGGAACAAGATAGGCTGATGTCCCCAATTACAGAACTCTGAAGGAAATAGCGCATACACAGCATTCACAATGCTAACTGGAAAAATGCCCCTCCTTGAAGTGCCTAGTACCAGCTGCTCAGTATCGATGGCGAGTTACGGCTTGTGCTGCTCTCTGCTCATCAGTCTGTTCAGTCAAACATTCCTTGCGTGCAGCAGTCCACATCTTGTGTGGTGGAGCCTCACGGCCTGATACACTCCTTAAAGCTACCAAGGTGCCTTCCACGACGACATGTTTGAAGGCACTGACGCTAGCACAATTCAGTAGAGAGGAGAAGCAGCAAGGACATCAGCCAATGGTAGCAGCTGGCAGCACAAGCACACTCTCCAGGCTAGGTATTCGTCTGCACTGTAGCATCCGTGGAGTGGCTGAGAGGTAAAATCTTCAAACTGGCAATATGTGGGTCTAGTGTTCAAATGCTCCAGGGGCACTGCTTGCCTTCTATGTTTATAACTTGTTGCAAGGCACTGTGGGATTCCTGCGATGATTACTGTCAGACATCAAATAACAAGGGGAGGTAGGCCGAAAACGGCTGTCTGTAAGTCGCCATGAACGCGGGCTTTCCTGCGCATTGAAATGCCACAATTTTAAGGTTGACTTGAAAAACAGGAGCTGCTCATTCTTGTGTGCCACATTTTGTTCAGTACTTCTACAGTTGCTCCATGTGTTGCCAATTAAAGAGAAGACTACATGTGCCACATATGCAGTGTTGCCTCCATTCCCGATGGAGCATTCCTTGCCACTACATGGACATTTTGCAATTGTTCTGGTGCCTTGCATCCAGTGCAGAAGGCTTTAGTGGCGATTATGTAAAAGAGCTAATGCCTTCAGTTCACACAGGAGAACCTGTAACGTGGTAGTATTGCTTAGGCAGACCAAGCACTGCACTATGTATCTCCTTTGTGAAATTATGAGTTGCTCACTACAATTACTGTAAATCCTACTTAATGCATTGCTCATCTAGACGTAGCACAGACAGAAACTCTGTGAGAGTTACAAACAGGATGATTTTTGTATGTTTACAGCTCAAGAACCAATAAGACGGATGGAACACAACACAAGCACTAACTTTTAAAAATGAAATGAAACAGCTTATTGGAACTAATCAGTTCTGTAGAAACCCGTAAGGTGCCACTCTCGGGCAGATTACAATTGTTCTCTTCCATGAAAATGCCTCCACCTTGCAGATTTCCACAGAACTGATTTGCCATATTCAGTGTCCCGGCACTTCAAGTTGTCAATTAATTGAACCTAGCTCTGCAATCAGTTAGCCTCCTGATCAGCTGAGATGTTAGAGTGACTGCCCCAGAAAGGCGTTAGCCCTGGGTTCGGTTCCAAAACAAGGACAAATTTTTCTTCAGCTGCAAAGTTTCCTTCCTGAAAAACCCGTATGGGTTTCCTTTTAACTTCCTGCTACTTTCAGGTGAATTACAATCTTTTTCCTATCATGAAACTTTGTGGTTTTCTGTTACACCACACAAACAATGCTGAACTTTCTACCTCATCAAGAACAAGGACAAAGACGTACCAAAAATATTCAAAAAGAAATGAGAGCGGACTATTCGCGTCCTAAAGCTACCAAGTTCAGGAGCACGTTTGCCACCACGTTCTTCTCAAAATATGTGCTCTTGCCTAACACTGCTTCCAGTGAAGGTCATCAGGCAGGTGCAAGCCCACCGAACACCTACACCAATATGTTTTATCTTTTTCTCCCCCTCTGTGTTATTTCCCCCTTTGTTACGTACCAAAATCACTCTGCATTCCTGGCCGTGAGAAGCTGCCACAGTCAGCATTGTCTTAAAATTAAATTGTGGGATTCAACATTCTGAAACTGCAAAGTGGGTTATGAGGGACGGCGTAATAGAGGGCTCTGGATTAATTTTGACCACCTGGGTTTCTTTAACGCGCACAAATGCATGGTCACTAGCATTTTTGCATTCTACCTCCATAGGAATGTGGTCACCAAGGCGAAGATTGAACCTGAAATGTTTTGTGCTCAGCAACACAATTCCGTAGCCACTGTGGCAAGTAGCATTGTCTTTGCACTTCCTACAAACATTTCTTGCTTGAAACAACTGACCACAATACACATACAGCTGAGAAAAGATACAACCACACAAGATGCAAAAGTGTTGTCTTGATCAAAATAGAAACCAGACACCGGACATGTTTGCAAGTCAAAATTGCTCGCTTTTCCATGAACAAATGGGAACACCACGAGCATCTGTAGTCGTGAATACAGCAAAACTTGTGATACAGTTCCGGAAGAGCTGTAGCTACTTGTGTTTGTCGTCTTTGTCTTTCCATCCTTCTGGTCGTAGAAGCAAACCACAAAATAAATACATGAGTTTGGGATTTAGTTAACCACTCTATATTTCAGTGATCAGCCAGTTAGTGGGCGGAGGGCACAAACATCATGACAATACCCACCGGAGCAGCTCGGTGGCTATACCAGCATTCTGTTGCTGAGCACAAGGTTGCAGATTTGATTTTCAGTTACTGCAGCCTCATTCTCGTGAGTCCAGAGTGCAACAATGACCAGGTATCAAGACTTCAAAGCATGTTAAAGAACCCCATGTAGATGACCTAATTTTGACCACCTAGGGTGGTTAAAGTTAGGTCATCTACCTAGGCCATGTACACTCGGCCACAAAATATTGCAGGGTACGCGAGCGCGTGGCGAAACGGCCCTCCTCTCCCTTTTGCCGCTCACCCCTGGTTGTCAAGGCGTCCCTCCACGACTGCAAGCGTGAATGTTTCCGCGCTTCCTCCCTGCGTGCCAGCGATATCAGAGTGTAGCCACGAGGTGCCCCTCTTGCGATTGGCACTGTGGTGGCTTCGACGGGCAAAACAATGTGAAGCGTGAGCTTGCGCACGCCGCAGCGGCTGCTTTTTGTCGAGTCACGAGCGCAGATGCATATCGCCCGGTCACGAACGCAACAAGTCCATTTCTTTTTTCTGCGCTGCACTTTTTCGTGGCCAATGTTCGTTATTTCTTTATTTTTACGAACGGGGCATTCTCCCACAGAAGAGCCTGGCAGAAAAGGCGCTCTATAGAAAGAGGCAGGCAAGATGAAAATAAACTTATTTCCGGTACATCAGCTAAGTTTTGCCCGTCGGAGCCACCACAGTGCCAATCGCAAGAGGGGAACCTCGCGGCTACACTGGGATATGGGCGGCGTGCAAGGAGGAAGCGCAGAAACATGCACGCTTGCAGTTGCAGAGGGACGCGCATGCGTCGGTCTCGACACCAGGGGTGAGCAGCCAGAGGGAGAGGAGGGCCGTTTCACCACGCGCTCACGTACCCCGCAATATTTTGTGGCCGAGTCTACATAAAGACATTTACACTCCCTGGTTAAATCTGACCACTTGGAGTGGTCAAAATTAACTGGGAGACCCATGCTCTAGTGTTCTGTAGCCTCAGTTGTGACACTGGCCTTCAAATTCCTCTTTCTTTCTTTCTTTTTTTTTTTGTGAGCAAAGAAACATTTGTAATTGGTTCAATCAAATTTCAGCTTAATCTTCTGCAGCTTGATGGATGCTTGGGCAACTGACTGTGAAATATCTGTTCCCAGTGGACACCTTGGCTCAACCCTAAACGAATCAAGATCCACAACAGCTGATGCTGGTGAAGCTGCATACAGTTCCAGCCCATTCCAGGCAACCATGAGGCCATTGTCTGAGCACAGCCTGGCAGGTGTGGCCACAAACCTGGCTCCCAGATGGTCACACAGCTGTGCAAGTGTGTCTCTGAGCACACCATTGCATGCCACACCGCCTGCAACCACGACGGTTGGAGCCGCCATTTCTTGTCTAGGTTCGTCGGAAGCCAGTGGAGGCAGCAGGCCCTGTCGTGAACAGAACTCTAGTGCCCTCTGGGTGCGTCGAACCAAGTGCTGCACTACAGCTCGCTGCATTGATGCGCATACATCGTGCAGTTCAGGAACCAGGGCGTCTGCCTCGATACCTGCAAGTTAGTTACAAGGGGGGAAATAATGCAAAGAAATTACTGTTTATCAAAGCCCTCATTGCAATAAGGCAGCAACTGCATCAATTCACTGTAGTCTGCAGGACTTCATCATCATCAGCCTAATTTTGTGCCATCCTCGACTGTACTTCCCTTCCCTTGGCACTGATCTTGTAACTCTAATGGTCCACCGGTTATCTGCCCTGCGCATTACATGGCCTGCCCAGATCCATTTTTTTCTTTTAATGTCAACTAGAATATAGGCTACCAATGTTTGCTCTCTGATCCACACCGCTTCAAATATAATTTGCATAGTACATACAAGAATGCAGTAATCTGTAACTTATATGCAGAAATCCCAAAGTGAATGGCCATATGAGGTACCTCCTATGCAAGTAGTACTAGTCTGGAAAAATGCAGGCAGTGGGACACACATTTCAGATCATGGTAAAAATATGGATGGCCTACTCACATTTACCCTTCCTTACACTAAGCCTGCTCTTCTGTGGAACACAGAAAATAATGAGAGGAAAATGAATAAATCAATTTATAAATTAATTAATTAGTCACTACAGGAGGAGTGAAAGCAGGGCTTCGAGGACAAGCTTTAGGGAGAACCAAACAGTACAAGGTTAGCTAACAATGAGTGACAGCATTTCAAACATTCAATGTGATTTTGTTGCTTAAGGGGGGACGTGGCTTTGAAAATCAACTTCCTGATTTCTCCATGGATTTTGATGAAAATTGGCACAAATGTTTAGAATGTCTCCCTGATACTTCCATAAAAGTTTCAGAGTGATACCTTGAGAACATTTTATTGAGCAGAATTTTTCTCTCTTGAACTTTCTGGAGGGCCTGGGGAGCTTAAAAAACATGATGGAAGGCTCGTTGAGTATTGACTGCATAGCTCAATGCGTGCTGAAGGTCGTGACAGTCTTACATTTTTTTTTTCGCAACACAAATTTTTTAGATAGTCATTTTTCAAGTTACCTTCGCACCAAGCACACTTTCAGGGTGAACGAATAGCCATGCCATAAATTTATAAAAAGTCAAGATAAAAATGCGAGACTGTCTCGACCTGCACTGTAGTCCAAGGAACGTGACAAAAAAAACAGAATCAAAATAGGCTAAACGATAACGAAGAAATCAGCTCCAGAAACTGAGCAGAAAGGCGAAAAAACAGTTCTGAGAAAACGGCTCTCAAAGTTTCACCTTCTCTTCAGTTCTCTAAAACGCACGAAATTTGTAATCTTTGATGTGTTTTGTGATGTGGGGCTTCTTGGACATGTGGCCTCTGGTCTGCTGCACCTTCGTTCTGCCTTTTTCATGTTTTTATGGCATTCTTTACTGCTGCTCTACAAATAAATACCTGCTGCTACAGCACGGAAGCATGATTTACCTACCTTCAGTAAAAGGAAACTCGCTGCTGTTTTGCTTTTAAAAACTGCAAGTGCATGCACTTGATTATGATGATGGTAACGAAGCAGTCAAATTGCAAGCCCAAATGCATTTGCAAGGTGCCCTGAACCACCCCTCAGTCTTGGTGAAATAACATAGTCCGTGGGTAGCATACGCTGCTGTGAACATCTCAGCCAAGTTTTGCTGTTGTACACGGTGAGTGGAGCTTGAACCCAGAGCTCGAAGTCACCTTTCTCTCGAACGCTCTCTTTTCAACAGGTGCCATGTTCCTCACTCTTATCTGGAGGCTTTATTTCGTAATAAAGCGGATTCCCATACGCGGTTACTATTGGTAGCTGCGGTCAGCTACGTAGCGTAGATACCGCGGCCGCCGCAACGTGCCACCACGAGACCACTAGCTAAGCATACTGCAGCTCGCTGAGGACAACTGCGTTTGGCTTACATTTAGTGCGTTGCAGGCACCAAAATCGGAAGTCATGGCATATACGTAACTGGGGCCGAGCGTTGTGGCCATGCCCCATTCTGCTGTAGCCTTCGCAGAGCAAGGCATTGAAGAAGGAATGGGAGCATAGCGGAGGCCGTGTTTGATTGCCAATAACTCCGCTTCTGCTGAATGCACTTAAGTACTTTTTGCGGCAAAGTAATGCGGCAAAGTTGGAGAGCCGTATGCACTCCAACCCAATTTTACAGAAGAATAAAATTGGGTTGGAGTGCATACAGCATTGTCATATCCTGACTGGTAACTTACGACTGTCGTTGAAAAGAAAAGTGTACAATCATTGCATTCTATCGGTGCTAACATATCGGGCAGAAACTTGGAGGTTAACAAAGGAGCTCCAGAACAAGTTAAGGACCACACAAGAGCGATGGAATGAGAAACGTTAGGCCTAACATTAAGAGAGAGGCAGAGAGCAGCGTGGATCAGAGAGAAAACAGGGATAGCTGATATTCTAGTTGACATTACAGGGTGCGTACAGGTCCTTGAAATCCTTGAAAACCCTTGAAATTGAAGAGTGCGTTTTCAAGGCCCTTGAAAGTGCTGGAATTTTTTTCCCTCCTTGAAAATCCTTGAATTTCGTGAGCATTGCACTCTGATATTGACATTGCGACCTCCTTTCTGTGGTAAATCGGCGTCGATCTGACAAACTTCCTATTTCAGAAACAATACGCCAGCGCAAGCACACATGGTTCCGTTTGCAGAACTGCACGGAAAAAATAAGAGGCTTCACCACATCAAACCGCGAACGGAGCGAGAGGCCCGTACCGCGCTTCGGTGCTGGCTTGGGGCTGGCAGTGTTTACGCTGCTTTCCTCACCCTATCGTTCGTTTCACTCCTCGCCCGTTGGTCTGCCTTGTCCCACTTTCACTCTTGCATGCGCGCGAGGTGAAGCTAAAGAGAGCTATAGTGGAGCAACTTTACCATTGATGCTCAGTGCCTTTGGATGGAGGTTTTGTTATAATATTATTTATGATAATATAAGTGCAATAACATTACCGTATTTTCCAGTCTATAAGTCGCACCTTTGTATAAGACGCACCCCCCTCAAAACGTCAGTTTTTCAACAAAAAAAAAAGGAAGAACGTTATATCAGTCACACCGGTGTATAAGAGGCATCTGTTCCTTCTGTAAGCGCTTTAAAAAGTTACAGTGATGTTTCGCTCCGTGAACGTGCGTCACACGCAAATAAGCGTATCATTATGGGTGCCATATATTTCTACTCCAGGCGCATTTCTGCTGTTGTGCTTGTCGCGATGTTCCATATAAAGTCCAAAGACGACAACATCCTCCCTGCGCACCTTATGCTGTATGTGCGAGTGAAAGCGTGTGACAGTGAGCTGAATCGCGTACAAGGGAGGAAAGCAGAAAGGCAGCCCGGGAGGGAGGGAGGGGGGGGGGGGCTGCCTGTAACCTTGTAGCAACTGCGTAGTTTGCACAGTGGTGCGCACCGTATCTTGACAGCGACCTGCAGATGCGACGACTTCGGGGTCGATCGACTCGCGATAGGCCTACCGCTGCTTGCCTTGCGGCTCCATCCTTCTCGCATGGCGCTCGGAAACTTGATCATGAGAACCCAGCACCTCGATAGCGCGCACAGAACCCCTAGCAATGACGTCAACCAGCGCGCTTCGCGTGGCCATAACATTGGATCCAATTTTGAAGGCAGTTTTTCCGAAAAAAAGAATGTACATAGGTCGCACCGTTCTATAAGATACACCGACGAAAGCTTCAGGAAAAAAAACGCGTCTTATATACAGGAAAATACGCTATGCTGAATGTTTAGGAAATGTTTGATGAATCAACCCATCTAATACTGCAGAAGCCTGAGCAGCTGTTGTGAGTATTCGTTGTGTTAACTTTTAATATTGCGGACTTGAGAAATGATCAAGACAAGACATGCTTTGCACAATTGCAATATGCATTTATTTGTTATAATATAATGGATGTGTAGCAAGACTACACTGAATGGTTTGGAAATGTTCGGTAAACTTGCCCTGTTAATACTGGAGAAGTCAGAGTTGCTGTTGTGAGCATTCATTGTGTTTTGAGAACTTTTTTTGGTATTGTTGTGAACTCGCAAGTAGATCAAGGCTTGACATTAACATCATTGGGATATACATTTATTTCTTTTTATTTTAGTGCAATAGCCCTATGCTGAATATTTTGAATATTTTCTATACTGGAAAAATCTCAGCCACTATTGTAAGCGTTCATTTTGTGCTGTGATCTTGACAAGTTATCAAGGCTAGACTTCTTTATTATAATTGTGATATACATTTATTTATTGTATTAAGTGCAATAAAACTAGTCATTTTTGGAAATGTTAGAGTAAAGAAACCCTACTTTAGATGCCGCTTTGAGTCCTTGAAAAACCTATGACAGGTCCTGAAAAGTCCTGGAATATCCTTGAATTTTTGCCTTGGAAACCTGTACGAACCCTGCATTAAAAGGAGAAAATGGAGCTGGGCAGGCCATGTAATGCGTAGGATAGATAACTGGTGGACCATTATAGTTACAGAATGAATAACAAAGGTATAAGGAAGTGAAGTTTAGTGCACGTTAAAGAACCCCAGGTGGTCAAAATTAATCCGGAGTCCTCCACTACAGCGTGCCTCATAATCAGAACTGGTTTTGGCACGTAAAACCCTAGAGAGAAGAAGGAAGCGAAGTTGAGGACGGCAGAAAACTAGGTGGGGTGATGAAGTTGATAAATCTTCAGGCCCAAGTTGGAATCAGCAAGCGCAAGACAGGGGTAATTAGAGTTCGCAGGGAGAGGGCTTCGTCCTGCAGTGGACATAAATATAGGCTGATGATTTCTGAAATAGCCTATTTTCACTTCAAATGCCTTTCTCCACTTCGATAAAAAGTGGTTCAGAACCCCTTTAACAAAGTCAAGCTTTAAAATTTTAATTATACAAATGCAAGATGGGATTAGACTATGAATAGGCAGTAAACTAGGCTGTAAGACTGGTTCTGCGTGATCTCTATAAACTTCTGCTGTTTCATATACATGTACAACAGGCAATCTGTGCAGTTTTTCCAGCCAAACAAGAGTTTTGTTCTATCAACCTCTCACTAAATCAAAGTGTGTTTTATCATATCTACACTTTAGAGAGAAAGAGCTGCAAGCAAATGAGCTACAAGTAAACCACACACACTAATGGTTATAAAAGCTCCGAGTACTAACTGGTATAAAAAAGTCTGAGCACTGCAAAAGTCTTGAGCTCACCATGTTGCTTTTCCAGGCGCAGGATTTCTCTGAAAACAGAGTTCTTTAGGCCCGCAAAAGAGAAGTCGCAGCTACGGTAATCCAGCATGGGCTCTGGGAATGGGAAGGCGTGAGGGTTGGCCCCACGGGCCTGCAGCTCGATTGCTGCACCTCCACTGAGGAGGCGGCATTCAGGCAGGTTGTGCAACTTCAATCGACGGGCCACCTGAATTGTTCAACAACACGGCAAAAATGTGGCACACCTCATCATCATAATATCTTACGTGCACTGCAAGACAAAGGTCTCGCTCAGAGACCTCAAAGAACGGCTGTCATGTGCCAACCAAACCCACCTTATACCTACAAGTTCCTAACCTCATCACTCCATCGAAGCCCTATTGGCCTAACTGTGTTTTCCAATCCCCCCTTGGCACCAATTCTATTAGTTTGGATTACTCCTTGATGGGCTAGTTTGCTTGCATCGTACAGAAAAGATTAATGAGCATAAAATGAAGATGAGATCCAAACTAGAAAACTGTAGTGACAAGTGAGCGTTCATTTTGAACTCATAATTTTTTTCAGTTCTATTACTCTGACACACCAGTACCTGTTCGGCACATGATATGTGATATACACATAGAGTTAAAGCAGACAACATAAAGGCTTGGAAACAAAATTTATACGAGCTTCTTCACCAACAGACTAATTTATGTCCACTGCAGGACGAAGGCTTCTCCCAGCGATCGCCAATTACTCCTGTTTTGCATCAGCTGGCTCCATCCTATGCTGGCAAGTTTACCAATCTCGTCACACCGCCCAATCCTTCACTGTTCTTGAATGTGCAATCCTTCCTTTGACATTTTGTTGTTATAACAGACCACTGGTGATCTGCTTCACACATTAATGAAAGAAATAATTTAAATAATATGAATAATAATAACACATTGTAAATATAGTTGCTATATGCGTCACAGCTCGGAGCATCTAGAATACAGCACTACAGAACAAGATTAGCCAAAGAAAATGTCAGTGCAGAAAACAGAGTACTCAACTACGCAATAAGACGAAGGGTTGTCAAGATATGCAAATTACCACTATGGCATTTCAGTAGTGTATCGATCTTGACAAAATGGATATCACTTCTAGAAAAGTCGTGTTCTTTAAATATTAAAACACCAACAGTTGGCGCTAATCCAAAGAAGCCATATAGTTGAAGCTAAATAACAAAGCCAATGTGCATCAAAGTCCAGATAAAAGCTGGCGACAACAACCCGCGCCATTTAACTTGCCATATTTGTTGGTTTACATGTTTTCTGATAATTATTTCTCAAGATTTACTTCAGGTAAGCTTTTGAATTCCCATATAATATGAAAGTCAGCACATTTATAACATTTCCTTGCTATCTGTGAAATAACTGTTAACTTTAACATATTTCACAAGCCTGGACAGGTCCCCACATGCTAGAAAGGCAACATGAGTTCGAACCAGCTTGCCATTTTGTGGAAAATTGGCAGCCTCTTCTCAATGAAAGTTCTTTAATTTATAAAAGTTGCAATAGAAGACAATGTGAAAGAAGACAATATGAGCACGTGCCCCAGAACATTCTTCTTATATTTCACACTGCAGTCACTACCACACAAAAGCAAGCAAATCAAGATATTCTGGCTAAATCAACTACCGCAGTCTGGTCTAACATGAAGTACATTGTTGCAGGTTTAGTGAATTGAAGACCATGAACAAACTCACTCAGAAGCACACAATTTTTAAGTTATATGTGAAGTGTGCTCCTACAATTCAGTAAACAATAGACCATGAACCAATTTTCAAATTTATTCTCTCTGCTGCATCCAACAGCAGTAAAATTTAGGAAATTAACAGGCATTTCACCTTGCAACAGACTGAATTTAATTAAGTGTGTAAGTTACAAAAATGTCATTTCATCTATGTTGCAGCTCAAGATTATAAACAGCTATTTTTGTACTCGGTAAGAGCTGCAATTCGCTTGTACTTCCAAAGTTTATGGTTGCCAACATTTTTCACATGCTAGTGTGAACAGCTTTTGACTGCAATAACACCTGATTACAATTTACACCAGGACAATCAGAACAGTCTTTCAGGATTCTCACCCAGTAACCCGTAAGCTTTTAATCTTTAGAGTGGATAAGACAACTTGTCGCAGCAGGAGTCGAATCAACCATCTCTGCATCATGTGTGCGATGCGCTACTAATCGAGCTACGGCGACGGCTGTCACCCTGTACACTTTCATGAGTATTTGTTTGTGTGCTACACTTTTGCCAAATGACCACATATGATGTCAAAATCAAAATTTATCTCGGATAAGCGGATGTTTGGGTTTATGAGCCTAGATTCAGTATGTCACGAAATTTCTAACCACAGGCTAGAAGAGGTTAAAAAGTGAAAGACACAGAGTAGAACATTTAAATGATGGCTGCACGCCTACTTGGAGAAATGAATAAGGCGAAAGGGAAATTGAACTACGTACTATAGCTCACTGTGGAAGCACGCAAAGCTTCACAATGAGTCAATTGTCTCTTTAACGTTAGCCCGTGGCTGGGCCCAGTCCTCAGAACTCATCGCCTTAGTCCAACACTCGTCAAAAATGTCCTAAGTCCTGTGCATTCCCACAGGAGGTGAAGTACAGTTGGAGCTACCTCCCTTACACATACATATAGCATTTCAATTGCGGAAGTGATTGCAGGCAGTCGGAGTCACCGCGTTGATGCTGCCACTTCCGTAATTAATTAAAATTGATTAAAAACAACAAAATACATGGTGCAGGTTGGCTGTATGAAGGAGGTTTCTGTGGTAGAACAAACAAATCAATAGTGTGCGCCAAACATACCTTGTCGAAGGCCTCTCCTGGAGCATCATCAATGGTTTGCCCCAGCAGCACAATATCGTCGATGGCACGCACCACTGCCAGCTGGCAGTGGCCACCAGACACTAGTAAAACTAGGTAGGGAAACTCCACCCTGTGAAATATATGAAATATACAGATCACAATAGAACTTGTTGCTGGGCGAATTGGTAAATCCTAATGACAGCCTGGAGGGTGTGAACACATGCACATGCAATGTACAGCGAAGTAAAATAGGAGACAGAATTAAGACAGAATTGTCTGCCTCCTATTTTTCTTCACTGTACATTGCATGCGCATGTGTTTGCCTCCTTAAGGCTATCAATATAGATCACAGTCTGGACTGAGTGATATACAAACACAGACATAAATCAAGAAAAGAGATGTTCTTACATACATACGAACAACAGAGAGAGAAACGTTTAGTGAGAAGAAAGGCAGAGGCCAGCCTGAGATTCTTCTAGCCAGTTATTCTGCACTAAGGGAGGGGGAAAAGAATGAGGGAAAAGATGGGTGATGATGAAGAAAGAGGGAAGAGGCAAAAGACATAGTTGGCAAGTCTACCCATAACCTAGATCTACAGTCACACCATGGGTCCAATATAATGTCCTCCAACAAAAGTTGGTTGTTAAGATGGGCAATAGCATCAATCGATGTCTGTTAATTTTCTATGTACTGAGGGCAGTCACATAGAACATGAACAAAGCTGCGACATTGGTGCTGCTGCTTGGCACTTGAAACGAAGGAGGCTCAAGCCTTGGCATTGTGGCTTGAGTATCAAGACGGAAGTTTGCACATCGCTGGGAATGCTTGGCACTTAAGATTGCCCAGCATTCTACTCTGAACAAATAAAGCTTGTTACATGTAAGATATTACAGAAAGCCTCCAAATAATTTCACAGAGTGATGATTAAAAAGCTTTTGTTAAAGATTGGCCCAAAGGGCTATATGATAAAAATTGATTGCTATGGCCAAGTGAATGCATGGATGTAATTTTTATGCTGTTCTACACTAGGAATGTTAAATAAGGTACTAACCGGGAACACGTATGACCTGAAGTCACTGAAAATTAGAGCAGTTTTGGCATTTGAGATCTACGTAATACGATGCGTTGCGCGAATTGTTACAGCATGAGAAGCCGAAGCACGGTCAGCTTGTGGGCTCCAAGTAGCCCAAAAAGCGCACTGTCATTTTTTTGCGGCTTCGGCAAGCTAACGTTTGCGTTGCTTAAATAAGGCCTGGGTCAGCAGCTCCTTCGGGTGGAGCATTTTGGCGGGAAGTTCTGCCGTGTGCACTCTGCGAGAGTCGTTCATTGTGGCATGATGCCGATGCGCATCGAGCTAGTCGGGCCCGAGCGGCCGAAGACACGCTTTGTCATTTTCCTATTGCGTAGTGCTTTAAGACGGCAATGGGAAATCGAAACAAAATTCAGCTGGTGGGTGACGCCGGAATACGATGCCACTAGAGCGAAACATGATTCTCACTTCCACGTCACCTGCAGCAGGGAATGGCAGCGTAGTACGTGCTAGGGTTATTGCCCATAAAAGTATGCAGTACGCTTCCAACGGCAATACACCACACGTGCAGTGAAACAGGTAGGTGAAGATGCTTGTCACAATAGGGTTGGTGGCGATAGCCATGAATGCGACGTACAATGATTCATGAAGAGACTTGCTGGTACTGGAAGAAGAAACTGAGTACGTGCCGGCATTTTCACGTGACACGGGCACGTAAGTACTGCAAGGGAGTTGCCATGGCAGCGCATACTGCTCTCTATCCCCCGTGCCTCGCACCTTTTAACAGTGCAGCTGTTTAAGCCGACCGGTAGTCCGTCCGTCACGGACAAAAAATGTGGGCCGACCCTGGCGGTAGTGCTGAAAGGGTCCAAGCACAATGGCACATACTGCAGTGAACTAACAAAGCTGAGTCTGGCTAAGTTTGGCCAAGCATGGTTGGGACTACTTAAGCTTAGTCAGTCATCGATAGCCAATCAATAGCTAATCTATTAATAATCAATAATTTCCGGAAAATGATTGGGATGACTTGGTAGTGCTTAGCCTAGCCCAAATACGTGGCCAATACCTTGCGATCGCCAAATGATAGCCAATCAATAGCTAATGGATCAATAATCAATAAATTCTGGGAAATGCTGGGGATGACTTGGTAGTGCTTAACCTAGCCCAAAAGCCAGGACTAGCAAGGAGCCCATCAGCTCCACTGTCTCTTAAGCATTGCGCCTCCAGTACAAGCTACGCAAATTTTTTCTTGTTCAAATAGGACTTAGCGCCCGAAAACGTATCATACGATTGCAGTTTGGCTGTGTACTGAACAGTGGTGCCAAATGATTGTTTTCCGAGAACGCACTAACCGGCAAAAAGTAGCGCAACTGTGGTTGGTCATGTTTTGTGTCCCCAGAAAGCGAACGTTGCTGCCGGGAAATCGTATAATATGGGATCATATCAACGAAGTTCTACTTACATGTGTACATGTATTGCTTCCCAGAAGTCATAGGGCTGCGACATTTTTTACGCTTCTAGATAAATAATACCCCGCTTGTCTAACTTCCCCATCTGAAAGATCATACAGTAATGCCTTATCATACACTATTTACTGATGTTGTATTCTTCATGCACTGCCTTGCCCAAATACCTTCCTTATGCAGTGCAGGTCAAATCATTGGTACAACGCTAATACCTAGAGAGGAGCATGGCTGCATACATATTTCTGTATAGACGACACACTGTGTCGATACAATGCCTCAATGATAATCTCTAACATTGACATCTATCGTGACATGAGTTCTGCCAAATTTTTTTTTCTCGTATCAAAAATGTTTATATTTGTGAACTTCTCGCAATGCATCTACTCATATTTCAAAGGTAAATTTTGCACGAAGGCTGCCATATATCCACACAATCTGAATCTAGCCTTCTGGTGCTGTAAAAAAATCTCTGCCCAGATATTATCATAAATTTATAATGAAAGTGAGACATCCGAGAGCCATGGTGGCTCAGTGGTTATGGCACCGTGCTGCCGAGCACGAGGTCATGGGTTCGATGTGTTGTGGGGTCATGCGGGAACCCAGGGGGCCTGGGAGGTCCGAAATGCCCTGTCAGAATAAAGTTTTTTTCCTCCTCCCCCTCCTCGATTCCAGCAGTCACAGCAGCATTCCAATTCGGGCAGAATACAAAAATACTCCTGTACCATGCTTTGGGGGCACATTAAAGAACCCCAGGTGGTCAAAATTAACAAAGAGCCCTCCACTGAGAAAGGCATTTGAAGTGAAAATAGGTTATTTCAGAAATACTTAGCCACAAAAAGTACTTCAATGCGTTCAGCAGAAGCGGAGTTATTGGCAATCAAACACAGCCTCCGTTGGGCTTCCGTTCTGTCTTACAATGCCTTGCACTGAGAAGGCTACGGCGGAGTGGGTTGTGGTCACAACGCTCCGTCTTCTAAATGTCACCGGGGCGCACAGTTAAAATTTCACTTGGATGTTAACTGTAGATGCCACGAATTCCAATTTTGGTGCCTACGACACGCTAAACGTAAGCCAAACGCGGTTGTCCTCAGTGAGCCGTGGCGCGCTTAGCCAGTAGACTTGTGGTGGCATCCCACGGCTGCCGCGGTATATACGCTACGTAGCCGAACGCAGCTACCAATCGCAGCCGCATATGGGAATCCGCTTCATTACAAAATAAAGTATCCAGAAAAGAATGAGGAACATGGCTTCTGTTGAAAAGAGAGCGTTTGAGAAATAGGTCACTTTGCGCTCCGCTTGTGAGCTCCATGCACCACGTACAACAGCAAAACTTGGCTGAGATGTTCACAGCAGCGTACGCTACCCACGGACTATGTTATTTCACGAAGCCTGAGGAATGATTCAGGGCCCCTTTAAGATTTTGAATCCCACAATTAGATTTATTGCAATAGCAATTATATGGACACTCCAGGTGCATTTCTGCCATCATCGTCCGTGTCCCTGCGATGTTCGGTATAAGGTCCAAGGGCGATAACATTGTCGCCGTGCACCGTATGCTGTATGTGCGAGTGAAAGTGTGCGAGGGTGAACTGATGATGGTGGCGTGGCAAGTGTTGATAGCTCCATGTGCGCTGTGTTTTCGCCACTCGGTTCGCGTTGAAGTGAGGGGCGGCATGAAGATCAATTCGCCCGCTGTTGCTGCTGCGCTTTCTCACTGCTGCATTCTAGACAGTGAGTGCGCGCAGTCATCGAGTGAGATGTGTTCACGTTTGCTTGCGCGCGCGTGACACCATGCTAGTTAATTTAGTTAGTAAGCGAATGTTTACAAGTTTATACGGCTGATAAAGCTACTATCCCTACTTCACCTTTCAGGCGAAACTGTGACTTTTGCTACAGCTGACAGTGACTATACTTGCCTGTGCTGCAGCCGAACAGCCGTTGCATGAGCCTCCATGTGGTGCACAGGGATGAGTGGCTTGCCATACTTGCGGGCCAGGTTGCAAGCAAAATCGAAGCCCACACGCAATGAAAGAGCCATGCCGGGGCGCGTTGTTACAGCAATGGCTGTCATCGCCTGCAGAGATGTTTGCACAGAGGTGATGCCACGGAAACCTGTGATATTTATCTGCAACTAATGGGTATCTGTGACTACTAGATATATCAAGCCAGTATAACCAAACATCGTTATAATGAGGTCGCATAAGACAGACATAAAAATACTTTTGTTATATTCTATATTCGTCATAAGCATATATTCTTTACGTGCCACTATTGTTGAGAAACCTTTTTGTATTTTTTAAGTCTTTATATCCAATAATATGTTGTATTTGTGTTAGTTATATTGGAGTTTGACTGTATATCCACTAACAAAGCAATGAGCAACTAATGGTGCACTAATATGCATTATTATGGACAAACTAAATGCCAACAAGTTAGAGCTGACTAGAATGCATCATCCATTTTCCCTTCTGCCACATCATATAACGTCTGCATATCTTTCACTTGCGCCATTAACTTTCGCCATACACCATTTATTTTTCACAGCTGGATGTACAGCACAGTGAAATTGCATCCTTGAGTTATCACTTGTATAATGTTTGTTTTTTCCAGTTTACGTAGCATTTGTAGATGACAAGAATACTTTTACAATGATGTAACCTTTACATTGACTGCATTTGCAAACATTTTAGCTACCTCATAAACAGGCAGTAAAACAATATTGTTTAAGGTTACAGCAGCTTAATATATAATCATCTATAGTATGTTCACAGGATGCATCAAAAGTGCATAGATTTAGATAGTTATCTAAAATCTAAACAACACCTTTTGTTTTTGTATATACGTTCAGTCATCTTTTCTGTGCAAGCAAAATAATGAACTTTGTTTAGATTTTTCTAAACAGTGCTTTTCTTTTAGAATCGTATTCACTTAGTCCTTCCTGCTTGTCCGCCACATCTCTGAGTTAGGAGTAGGTAACATCATGTATTCCAGTGACTCTGCATCTTTACAAAAAATTATTAAAAAATCCCTTCAGCCAGCGACAACATGTCACAAACAGCTTAGACATATAATATTAAAGGTAAATGCAGCTACTAGCTACTGGAGCCATACACCACAGGATAACACTGTTTTAAGATGAACACTGAAACCAGCTCCATTCTTTTATTACAGATATTTTGTTTGCTAAGTATGTGGGACAAATGCCAGGTATGACGTGGTCCATGCTAGGCACAATGGAGATGCCTTAAGCAGAGGAAATGGGTGTGTCTTCCAAGTGATTTCTCGTTCTTTCTTTCAAAGTGAGTAATAGAAAACTGATTCGTATTTGCCACTGCAGAAGGCTTCCGTCTCACCTCTAATGGTACAGGGCATTGCTTCAGAGCATCTTGAGCAACTCGTGCAATGTTTTCCGCATGCATGTCCCGTGCAATGGGAGGAATGATGCCACCATACCTTCAAAGTTGTTCAAAGAATAAACATTATTGTGCAAAGTTCACATGAGTGCGAAGAGTGAAACGTTAAGTAAAAAAACAGTGTAAGTCCACAAGACAACCGAACCGGTATACACAACATACGCAGAAAGCAAACATTCTTAATTTTTTTTAGGTATTCATCCAAACGTTTATCATAGAAACCGTTACATTCATGCGTACTAACACTAACGTGACTGAGCTGCTTGAGGCTGTATCAGCTGTTTCAATTGTCAGACTCTAAAATATGTGCCAGAGAACTACATGCAAGCAATGCAAGAAATTGTCGGTTTTACTTACTCAATCTGGCTGGAATGTGAACTGCAGTTTGCACCAAGCTAATTTATCACCAAACGGTTGGTTATTACTAGCTAGGAATGAATCCAAAACATGTAAGCTTATTTCGCTTACGCGTCGACAGAGACACAGCATAAATAGCACATCTGGTGCACCCCAATTGAAGTTAAACTACGCAAAGGTGAACAGACTCACTCAATGTGCTTTGCCAGCTGAGAGTGGGCTGCTTCGCCGAGTATGTTTCCCTCGTCATCGACGATACCCACCGCTGTGTCGTCACAACTTGTCTCAATTCCCAAGACAATCGATCGGCTGTTAGTACTGTAGGCGTGCCAACATTCTGGCTGCTTGGACCATAGTACACGTCGGTGTGACGAACCAGGGCCACTAAGCAACGAAGATTGCAACTCACGGTCTAGCATCACCCAACACCGACGACGGAGAAAGTGGCGGATCATTTTCGTTCTTGACCACACACCCTGCAAGCAATAAAACATATAACATCACAGGTAGAAAATATTAGAAGCTAAATACCACAACACAGGCGTGCATGCCGCGACCGCCATAGCGCGTCTGTAGCAACGGTCGTCAAGCGGTCGTCCCGCGACCCATCTGATAGATGGATGGATGCAAAACAAGTCCTGAGGTACTAGTAACGTGGCGGCCCGCTGCGGGTCGCTCCCACGTTGATGAAAAATAAATACAAATGACGGAATCATATAAAACAAAAAAAATTGAAACAACGCTTATTTGAAAGTAAATAAAAGGAAACACACTGCCACGATGCTCAGTTATGGTAGAGTGTGTTCTGTGTTATGGTCAGGTAGCTGCTGTTTTCTCTTTGTTTCTTTCAGCTTTTTCGAACCATGTTTCAAATTGTTTAATAATACACGTTTGATGAGTGTTTTTGTACAAACATTTTTATTTAGGATTGCAATCTAAAACGAAACAAGACCTACTTACGGTGGCGCATACGATATTCTCACTTCAGGGGAAATGCCATTCTCTTCAGTACTAGCGTAGTGGCGGGAAAGTTGATTGTAGTTGCTCTGTGGTAGCGGTCGTTGTCAAACTTGTGATTATCGATTGTATATTCCCAAAGAGGAAGAAGAGCAGCTTTCCGCACTAACAAACATGGAGGAAGGAAAAAGACTCGTAATATGTGGTGAAAGCTCGTTAAACAGCACTGATACCGTGCGCAGTCGCACGGGCCATGCATGGATGCTGACGACGTAGGTGGGTCGTCCGTCTGGTGCACCGAGAAGGCTCACGAATCACAAGGACGAATCATTGGCAACAGCGACGTGGGTGTAAGTGCGACGACTGCCACAAGGCTGTAAGCGTAGATGGCGTGGACGCATAGGCACCGTGTTAGCCGTGCTTCCACTTTTAACTCAGTGTAGTTTGCGATATGATGTAGAAGGTAAACGTAAGGGGTAAGCGAATTTCAGTTTTAGATACGTCTCCTAAGCCCGAAAGCTTGCTCAGATCATTTTGCACCAGAGCTGTACGAAGGTGATGTGAAGGTCACAAGCGATATCGGGTTTCTACACAAGCGCCTTCTGTTGGACACCCATCCGATGCTGGCATCACGTACGCCGCAATTCCTTTTTCTACTTTGATAAATACCTTGCTAAATTCTTCGCTTGCGCAATTTCTTCATGTCGATTATGCCGTCGACGGCGCTTGTAATTGCATCCGCCACACGTGCACACAGAAAGAGGGTAATTCATACAGTTGACGTTTCCCCGTTCTTACTACGGCCCTGCGTGCGTAACGTTCTGTAAATGTATCCTTCCGGAACACCGTTTTCCGCACGCAGACAAATGAAGCTTCGCTTCACTACAAAATAAAACTTTGTCCGTGTTTCTGCATGTCTGTGGAAAGCATGCGTGTAAGTAGCACTTGCTTTGCTCAAAGATCATGTGCGTTCTTTTAGGAACATGCCTTGCCAAAGAACTCGTATTGACTTGCAGTCAATTCCTTTGACTTGCAGTATTGGCGTGCAGGTTCCACCACTCTCCATGCACCAGCAACATAAGTGTAGATGGCTTCACAAGCACTGTACTGATACCTGCTGTTAGTGGCTTGGGCTCATGTTTCCTAGGTATCCTTTCTCTGTTTCTATTTATTCCTTATCATGTGTTGTGCCAAGCAGCCAGTGCTGGTGATAAGGGGGTGCAATTCTGTGCGAGCCAATGATGAAGGCCAAGAAGAAGGGAAAATTAAAAGGAATTATTACAAGATACGCTGCCTTTTGCTATAAAGTTGCAGGGTAAATAATTGTGCAAGTTTACAGTACATATCTGTGAAAGTAAGAATTTCTAGCTTTACTGTAGACTGAACACCCAGTGCCTATTCTGATGCTGCGTGTCACTCTCGTTTTTCGGTTCAGACACTTCTTGTACATATGGCATACAACCTTCATGCTTCAAGTTTCATAGTGTTCAGACAATCACTGTCATTTCACTCAAGAGTTCTGGAATGGAGCCCTCTATTCCATTCCACTCCGCAGAGTGGAGATACCCATAATTCCACTCCCTTTAGCTCTCGCAAGAACAAATACGCTTTGTGGCTTCCTATCTCTTTAAGGCGTTGTTGCCTGTAATCTATTTAATTATTAATTATTCAAGTAAAGCAACATAAAAAATAATCCTACACTGTGTCTACATCTCCATGTACGTGAACATCTCGTCTGTTTACATACCAACATCATGTTTGCTATGGTAAAAACTGCATTTCCTTGCTTAAATGCAGACATTAAGATGGAACAACGTGTAGTACATTGCCATGTTACTGGGCGTCTGGTATTTTCACGCAATTGCAGTGATTTCGAAACACACCTCAATTTTGCTTTCGGTCGTCTGGGACAACACGGAGGTCTAGCTCAATTGAGTGTCAAATTCCTCGAAAGCGGATGACAAGAATATGAGTAAACCACTCCTTTACAGTTACACATGCACTGTACTTTATACCCAGAATGAATATCTTGCGTAATCACTTGCAAGTGAATTAAAAAAGAAAATTAAATTATGGGGTTTTACATGCCAAAACCACGATCTGATTATGAGGCACGCCGTAGTGGGGGACTCCGGAAATTTCGACCACCTGGGGTTCTTTAACGTGCACCTAAATCTAGGCACACGGGTGTTTTCGCATTTCGCCCCCATCGAAATGCGGCTGCCGTGGCCGGGATTCGATGCGGCGACCTCGTGCTCAGCAGCCCAGCACCATAGCCACTGAGCAACCACGGTGGGTACAAGTGAATTTATAAAAAATGTAGAAGGCAATGTGCAATATAATGTACAAGGGGTCTTAGGAGGATATGTAGATACTGAAAGAGCCGCATTGAGTAAAAATTGAAAAATGTTATAAATTTTTAAGTCTAGTTTAGTCTAAATGGCAAATTTACCACTTTTGTAGTCTCGCTCAAAATCAACGTTTAGTCAATCTACTCAGCATCCACTCAACCTTCCTATGTTGCCATCTCCATATGTATTACCAATACAGTGTGTTGCCCATGACTGAATTTATCTGTATCAGCCTGAGCAATCCACATGCCTGCTAGGCATCAGCCATGATGTGTAAGCTACATTTTGCATTTCAGATTTTGAGTGCCACCAGTATCATTATAATAATTTACTTGCATGAGCACAGATGCAGGTGAAGATGGTAGCACTGACTGAAAATGAATTGCGTACGAAAGCAGAAGCACTATTCTCAGAAGACGACTTTCAAGGATACTTTTTTGTGCGTGACTAGTGTTGGACGTGTCGGCATCTAGGCAGCAGCATTCCTAGCATTGTACCACGAATACTGTCACTCACAGATGCCTATGCATCTAGCACTAGTCATACGAAATCGCGCTAAAGTGAAAGTACCGCCACAAGTGACTGTCGGAGAATATCGCCCCTGGTAGTGCATCATAAGTTCTCAAGCTTCCATGATGAAAACTCCATCAGTTTGGCAAGTGCACTGTGGCCACGACCAAATGCACTGAGAAGCATTGACATTGCTGGTTGAGTAAGCCCTTTATGCCTAGAGCAACAATGATTGTGCTGCCACCCTCCCGTAGTGTAGATAAGCCGAACACCGACACTTAACAAGCTGAGGCTGATGGACCTGCAGAGATTAATGCATGGAGAACAGCAATGGTTCACAGAATTGTCTTTTAATCACTCTATCATTACTGGCATCAACACCTTCCTGCACGCATATTGTCTCCCTACAGAAGACGCCGGCCCAATCGCTCCATTGCTGATGTTTCCTCGCAGTGCTACGGTGTTTTCTGTTGCTGCCGGATTTGAATAAAATTTCCTTAAGTCTCTGCAACGTAATCTCTGGGTTGTCGGGCACCTGGGTAGCTTATAGCCGCACTGTTTCAGCTGGGCCCGCAGAGGACGAGGGATGGGTGGTGGAAGAGAGATGCGCATGTCGCAGGATGTCAACGTTTCTTTTCTTCTACCTACGTGGCATAAATTACACAGAAGAAATGTCACATTTGAATTATGTGTGCTCAAAGCAACATCAGGTGTGGCCTCTCGAGTAAGTGCTTGAAATGCTGGAGCCACTGCGCACCAACAGCACCATCGACTACACGGTGATCACAGCTCAGAGTCACTGACATCACCTTGGCCGTCCTGTACCTAAAGGAGACAGGGAGAGAGACAGAGAAAATGTCACACGCACATAATGAGGACCACTTTTACAAGGGTTCGCTATAGACACATCACACGACAGAAAAACATGTAATATACTCACAAAATGAAACACATCAATTTAGGGCTAACTAACATCTGTACTAACATATGGGGCAGAAACTTTGAGGTTAACAAAGAAGCTCGAGAACAAGTTAAGGACTGCACAAAGAGCGATGGAATGAAAAATGTTAGGCCTAACATTAAGAGACAGGAAGAGAGCGGTGTGGATCAGAGAACAAATGGGGATAGCCGATATTCTAGTTGACATTAAGCGGAAGAAATGGATCTGGGCAGGCCATGTAATGCGTAGGTTGGATAAGCGGTGGACCATTAGGGTTACAGAATGAATACCAAGAGAAGGGAAGCGCAGTCGAGGACAGCAGAAAACTAGGTGGAGTGATGAAGTTAGGAAATTCGCAGGCGCAAGTTGGGAATCAGCTAGCACAAGACAGGGGTAATTGGAGATCACAGGGAGAGGCCTTCGTCCTGCAATGGACATAAATATAGGCTGATGATGATGATGATGAACATCTGTACTTCTGTGACCAGCGTAATTGTAGCTTGCACACTTAGATAAGAGTTCACATCACCTTTAGTAATCAGATTCGTAGTGGCATGATTGCACTCTCGAGTAATTGCGCATTTTATTCCATGAGTATGCAGTACTTTTCATTCAACTGGCTCTCTCATCCACTTCATCTTTATCATTCTCATTTTTTCTTTTTTAATTCTGCCCACAACAATATTATTCCAAATACAGGACAAGGAAAAACTTGGGAGCTGCTTTTATGGTTGATAACTGGAGGAGGGGGAAGAAACCGGCTTTTTAGACGCCACTGTGAAATTCAGGATTTCTTTTTTTACCACCAAATATATCTCAAGCAAGCTAGAAATCCAACAAATAATTAAATAGTTTATTTTAAATGTTATTTCCAATGTTCGTGCACTCAGAATCACCATGTGCATCTACAGCACTTTAGCATCTTCTGGCCTGATGCACCTTCACACTTACTTTATCTGAGAGGAAATTACATGAATGTCGGAGCTACTATATTTAAAATGCATGGCAGCTCTGCAGTAGTAATTCTACTATGGAGCATGTGACACAGCCACGCGAATGAAATATCATTGCAGGACTTGTGTTCAGCAAGCTTGCCTTCAATGGGTATATTGTTGTGACACATCCTGAAGTGAAGCCGCAACTGGGGTCACCCATTAAAGAGAACTCTTAGAATTTGTGAACTGTTGAAATGTGACACTTGATTTCCAAAGATTCCAAAGCAATGCAGAAAGACTTCTCGCTTATCTGTTTTACAGCTAAATCATGTTTATCACAGATAATGTGGTGCAATTGGCACTGTTTTAAGTGCAGTAAGACAAGGTTACATTTGAACATGATTTTCTGCAATACTGTTCATAGCTGTTTACAATACATAACCTGCCAAATGTTAAAAACATACATTACAGCCATAGTTATGAGCAACTGGTTTCAGTGCAAGATGGGGATTGCATGAAGGCAATCACACACTGCTAAGTGTCTTGGCCATTTTTATGCCGCCAACTGTACGTTCCAGCCGACAGCTTTTGTGAAGTTTTGCGAAAACCACACAGTTTCGTGCACAACTAAATTAGAGCTTATGGAAATCCGATGAGAGCGCAGTTGTATGACTCAAGGCTATCAGGAAGTAGTAATGAAATGCCTGTGCCTGGTAATGATAGCTGCAGAAAGGCTGCACTGAAGGAAATCAAATGTTCTCTATGGAGGGCAAAAAAAAAAAAAAATAATAAGCACCAATTTTTAAAGCAGGGCCTTGAGTGTGTGAAGAAGCTGCGCCACTGTTCATTCAACGTAGCCAGCTGTGACATCAATGGGCTCAGGTGCAGTGATATATAGCTGCTCAGGTTGGGCTCTAGGCTTATCTTAATCACAAGTGCATGGCAATGCTGCTTAACAACTTCTCAATACACCAAATTCACAATGCTCATAGTATATGGTTTTTACCACTACTATAATGTTCGTAGTTGGTATTTCATCACCAAAATCCTTATTTGGGAGGTAACCTCGAGTTGGGTGCCACAGCTAGGCATGCTGCAAATTTTACTAGTAACTGCTACTTCTGTTATAAATGCAAATGCTACAGCGTACTTATAGATGCTTACTTCTCTTCATTGCATAGAGCTGTGCGGAAAACAAGGGAAGACAACAATGACTGTTTACGCTTGACAAACCATGTGTCTTCAGCCATAGTTGCCATTTGTTCCACCAAAAATACCACTAAAGGTAGATCCTTGCTGCTGTGACGGCATGGTGAAGCTTGTAATAAAGATCTGCTTACTGGAACGACACAGGAGCACATCATATGTCGCAGTGGGATAGTAAAGAAGTGAACCTACCCTGTACTGCTTTCGTCGTCTGGTATAAGGGCATCTTCAGTGCTGCCAACTGCTAATATGCAGGCCTGCATGAAGGAAAGAGAAATGCATGGCAAGGTTTTAAGCAATGCCAACTGATTTGAAGATCGCATTTTCTCACTCAAACAATCATGCTGTTTAACGGCAGAATTGGAAAACAGCATGCATTCAAACACTGGAAGTTGATGTATAAATGCGAGCAAAAGTTTGTAGACCAATGGTGCCACAAATTTCTTTTTTTTTTCTTCGCAGCCTAGGCATGTTTGGAAACCACAGCGTCAAAAAAAAAAAAAAAAAAAAAGATAATTTTTTTGAGCACAGCTATGCGAGGTCTTATTGCTTCACACTTGGTTGCACTTACACTCGTAGGCTGTACTACTATAGTACTTGATTTCAGTCATCATGCTCAGGCTGCTTAGGCCACTAGGCCTAAACAGTGTCGCTTCATAAGTAGTCGGCAACCAAAGTTGCGGTTTGTGCCTAGTCGACATGGCAGTAAGTTTGTTTGTGGCAGTGCGCACACAACATCTGAAATTTTCTTCATAGCCATTATATACATTGGCACCAGGGGTATGTGGCACAGCCACAGGGAAGTCGGAAAAGTCAAGCGTCTGAAAAGTCGGTCAGCAAGTGTGTTCAACATTTTTTCTACCAGAATATATATCTTTTGAGGCATGGGCAAACTACGATTTGCTTTGCTACTATAACCGATACCACGTCAGATTCTGTTTTAGCAGAATACACTCTATTAAATTAAAGCATAACCAAACAAATTTTAGATTTACTTCTATATATCCGTGTTCGTTATATCGAGGTTCAACTGTATAGCATAGGGTGCTTCCACTAACCCGAATATGATTGCACAGGACTCTCTATTTCATGCTGATAATGTAATGAAGTACTCCTTCAGTTTCAGAGCAGAAAATGGCAAACCTGAGGGGGGTTGATGATGGCTGAGAAGTTCTTGACACCGAACATTCCCAGGTTCGACACAGTAATGGTGCCACCCTGCAACAGACCAAACAGCAACCTGTTCAACTCTGACATGGCACGTACATAGTACTTTGGTGACAGCACCGTCACTTTAAAGTGCACATTATAAATTACTTGGTAATATCCTTTGGCCAGCTTTCTTCTCTTTGATTTGAAGTACCATGGATAGCGATCTTCAACTAAACCTGATTTCACAGCATTATTACAACCTGCTCTAACCTTATTGCTTTGATATCAGCTTGCCTGGTTGTTGCACCATGGTTAGAGTGCTAAACCTAAAAGGAAATTCAGCAGATAAGCTGCATTTACTTTTGAAAAGAATGTAACATTACTTGCAAGTATGTGCATGCTATGTGCATATAGAGAAACAGTAAGTAGTTTTTTTTTTAATACTTTGTCAAATATGCATAATCTAACGCCTTTCCGTGTATCTTTATTTTCACTAATACCATCCAAAAAAGTTGCATCTTTTGCATTTTCAAACCTACCAGCATTAAAAACATCAGAATATAGCAGAAATGCAATTTAATGAAATTTTACAGCTACAATACTTTGCTTGTGCATTGACAATACATGTGCCAGCTGTGCTTCAACAATAATGAAACCTCCAACCATGTTGCTTACTACAATACTGGCACGTAACTGTGAGAGCAAAAATTCAGTCTATGCAGACGCACCTTTCCTTTGTTGTATACTGGTTGCGCATGCCATACTCATCTGCGATGGCATGTTGGCCAGCCACAGTTTAGAACTTTTGTTCTGAATCATTTTCCAACAATATAGTGCTCCCACTAAAGATCAACTGATTAAAGGGTGGGGTGAACTCTAAATGTGTCAAACACAAAAATGCAGACATAGTCATAGTGGACAAGATGGGTTCAGCCTGCCCAAAACACAGAATAGGGTAAGTACTCATCACTTCACAATTTGCCGAGTTAAGTGCATCACTAAGATTACCTGAAACTCGTGAGGCTGCAACGTCTTCTCCCGTGCCTTCGCAGCCAGAGCCTTCGTTTCTTGACAGATTTGTGCCAGCCCCTGAAAAATGATTTGCCACCAATGAACATTTGAGATGCTTTCTGTGAAGGAGGGTTTCTTTGATTTCAAGCTTGGATTGTCGATATTGCAGGAATGTAAAAACTACCCTAGTGATACCTAGTCCTAACTTGACAGTCTTCCAAAGTCTCCTGAAACTTTCATTAACACAGCTTCCTGCCAATTAGATTTTCCAGGAGGTAATTAAGATGTGTGAACGTTCAGCCAGATTTACATAGGCAACTATGTTCGGAACTAAGGCCGGTCAAGCCAGGAACCCGTTTTACCAACCTTTGTGAAGTTAAACAATGGGCGATAGTCAGAATGAGCAACTGGGACGGGTAAAGCTGTGCGTCTATGTAAAGGGAATAGTACAACCTGTTTCATGGGCAAGATTCATCGACATTCAAAAGAAATCAAACAGGTGTGAAATTCGGGGTTAATATAGTCGATCTAAGATACATCTAAGCCGGACATATCAAATTGTTGTCGATATTGAACTGTCGTAACATTCCCCTGAAACTCCATGCAAAAGTATAGCGCTGTTGTATGCAAGAATCAAACTTCCATTCAGCGAAACATTCAATATATTAAGTGCTGCTTCATGCCCCTGCATGTGCACTTATCCTAACATGACCATTTAAAAGAAGTATTGTACTTCTATTGTACTTAAAAGGAGTACACAAAAGGCACACTAATGTGTGATTCACAGTACAGGTGCACTGATAATGGCACAATGCACATCCATTCAGGCTAGTCTACTTCCACATTGCTTTCGTTGTTACCTTATCCGGAATAAGAACATGCAACAAGCACTTCGATGCACACGAGGCCCACCACAACCTCACGCAGTCGGGCAGTATGGGCTTCCAGGGTTCGTGTTGCAATCAGTACATCAAAGACCATTCTGCAGTGTGAATGACTTGCGACATTTGTGTGTAAAAAAAAAAAAAAATTAGATAGGGAAACTTTTGCGTGTTGGACACGTCCTCAGAGAAACGAATCAGCAAGTTCTCGCTGTTCACTATCTTGGGAAACTGTACGAGATGTGTGGATTTTTCAGATAAACTTCAAATAGCCACATTTTATATTTCAAATTATTATGCAATCTACTTGAGTTTGATACATCCAAAATCGAAATCGACTTTCTCCGATTCTCCAAGTGTGAAATCGAAATCGACCTTTTCCGATTAATATACAAAACCTTGTGGTCCTTGTCAAAGCAAGTTAACAAAATACACCACAATGAGCACTGAGAGTTAAGTACAAATGTGATGACAAGTACTATTCACTGTCTAGGACAAAAAACATTATATTGAGAAAATGCACCTTTTAGCAGTGTCTAAGGGAAACAAAACTGTCATAAATCTAAACAGACTTTGGCTAGACTGACTTGACCCATCGTGGTTGCTTAGTGGCCATGGTGTTGGACTGCTAAGCACGAGGTCGCAGGATCAAATCCCAGCCACGGTGGTTGCATTTCGATGGGGGCGAAATGCGAAAACACCCATGTACTTAGATTAGGTGTGCGTTAAAGAACCCCAGCTGGTCCAAATTATTCTGGAGTACCCCAGTACGGCGTGCCTCATAATCAGATCGTGGTTTAGGCATGTGAAACCCCATAATTTTTTTTTTTACTTGTGCTTGTATGCCACTTAAACTTCTGTCAAAGGTTAAGCAGAGATAAGAACTAAAGAATGAAAATATCCAAGAATTAGTTCTGCAGCACTGGCCAATATACCGCTAAACCTTGATATAACGAACTTCAATATAACAAAATTCTTGATACAATGACATATTTAAGATTTTATAACTTGTTCATAAAACACCATCTATTAAGAACCTCAATATAACGAAATGTGTTTATACACAATTTCAATATAATGAAATTTCACTTCCACCGTGAAGGAATACCAAGATAATAAATGGAAACTTCTGTGGACTCAGATGGTGAAATGGTTGAATTACAAGTGATTGCTTGCTAACGCACCTCTCAAATTGCGCCCTGCGGCCAAGAGCAACTACCGAAGCGGAGCAGTGTCATGTTTGGTATAAAGTCCTACTATGATAAGATCTTATCGCGCCCTGCACGCTGTATGCTTCGGGTGCAAATTAAAGCATGCAAGGGTGAGCCGAGAAGGATGGTGGCTTAATAAGTGCCATCTTCGTGAGTACGAGAGGGGGGGGGGAGGGAGGAGTGGGGGCAGGCTGGTGTGCATCTCCATTTCTAGTGCGGTTGTGGCTGCACCTGGCTGACAGCGTGGCTGGGTAGAAATTTTGCAGCTCTTTACGTGTAAGAAATAAGCCACTGGTGACTGTACCTATTTGCAAAAAAGTTGAATTTAAATATAGCAAAATTTCCATATAATGAAAAAAATTGCAGGTTTTACCAACTTCATTATATCGAGGTTTAACTATACTCTTAAGCTGTTCGACAGAATGCAATGAGGTAAGGTAAAAGCCTTGTTAATGGTAACAAGAGGTAATCAATGAACAGTAGTGCAAATATTGCAGTTTCATCCTGATGCAAAGTAGCAAGCATGATAACCAGAGTTGTATGCACAGTAAAACACAAACGATCTTGTGCAGTTGCAGACAGTGGTGCTCACTGTCTTGCTTAGGCCTCCTCTCACCGCACTAATACTCTACTTTGACACCATTATGCCTGGGCCTTCTGCAAACACACCTTGCAGTCTTGGCACTTTGGAGTCGTAAACTATGGGCCCTCCTGGCACAAGTAGTGGAAAACTGTTCATAGGTCTTGATAGATAAGCATGTGTCCTTTGTTGGCCATGACGAACTATCTAGTACTCCGACTCTTCAGACAATGTTTACCTGCCGCAGTGGCTTAGCGGCTGTGGTATTGCACTGCTAAGCATGAGGTCGAGGGATCAAATCCCGGCCACGGTGGCCGCATTTTGATGGGGGAGAGATGCAAGAACGCCCGTGTCCCATGCACTGAGGGCACGTTAAAGATCCCCTGGTAGTCAAAATTAATCCCGAGTCCACCACAACGACGTGCCTAAAACCCCAGAATTCAATTGAGACAATGTCAGCATGATGTGAGGCCATCAAAGTCTCTGAGAATGCAGTCCACGTAAGCACTGCTGCAGCTAGGCTTGCCTGAGCGACAGCCATGGTCAAGATAACGGTCTTCTTAGCTTTCCTGCTCTGCCTGGGGTCTTATGTGACACTCAATGATGATGATCACTGTCTGTCAGCTACTATAACAATGGTGACAAGATGTGAAAATACTAGGAAGTGCCCATAACAGCTATCACTATAAAACCAATTTTAAAAATTTGGGGTCCATACAAATTACAAAATGCCATATTACTGTGACACTGATCAGTGGCCCATTTCCCTATAAAAATTAGTATTTAGTACTTTACTAGTGCAGGGCAAAGAGTGAAAGAGATAAAAAAAAAGAGACAGCGAAATATAAGGTAGCAAAAGAAATGTGCCTCACCTTTTTCTCAGCTCCGAAAACAATGGGTGTGATGAGTCCTTCTGGAGTGCTCACTGCCATGCTGACATCTACAGACTTGTACCTGCACACAAGAGCCAGGTGTTCAGCAATGAGACCATTTGTCATTACCAAGTGAACTTGCACCCCATTACACGACATTATTTAATGTCATTAATACCAAATTGAAACATAGTATAATGTTAGCTCAATGGTTCACTAGTGATTAAAGGTTATTAGATAAAAATTACATCTGCATTTGGATAAAGCAATTAAGTGGGACGTGTTCTTTAACTTAACCGTAACTATCAACTGAACAGCCCTAGCTAACACCTATGAGAATAAAGAAAGAGAATAACATCAAAATTAAAACTTTTATTGTGGGGTTTAATGTCCTGAAGTTGCACAATGGGCTATGATGGATGCTGTTGGGTGGCTCCTGATTAATTTTGACCACCTCGGGTTCGACGTGTGCTGAAAGCATGTTACATGACTGCTTTTGCATTTCAGATGCATCAGAATGCGGGTGCCGCAGCCGAAAATTGATTATACAAACTTGTGTTCAGCAAAGAGTTCAGCATGACACTGTAAGGTGCAGCGCAACCTCGTCCAATTTGAACTCCGAATTTTCGGTTGGTGACTGTATTGCTCGATAACGTGCACGGTACAGCGTGTAATACATTCGCCGACTGATAATACGGAATCAGTGGGGTCCGAATAAATGGAGCCTGGAATATTGAATTAGCCAGAAAATAAGTCTGTCAATGTGTTCCTGCACAGATGTGCACAGATGCGCAACCTGGTCAGTCTGTATTTTGCCCATTGTCATGGCTGTTACTACAGACAGACGAGTCTCCAAATGTACCAAATCTTCATACCCTTTGAACAGAGGTCAACGACACTCGGACAGCCATATGATCGCATCGCAGGTTTCTTCGTAACAGTAATTTTTCGACAGTTCCCTCACTCGCTACCCTCTTCAATAAAGACATCAAGGGTGGAGTTTGAAGATGCTTGCTTGATGATTGCAACCAATAAAAATTTATAAGTAAAAAAGTTGCCCAAAACTGCGTTGCAATTTAACTTATAAAGGAACAAACCTGGACATGTGGAACTCGCGCAAAACCCGCAAATGCAGAGACAACTTAGCAGCTAGGATTGGCATGGGCCATTGTTTGAGCGGAGTCGGCTGCGACTGGATAGACTTGGTGATAAGGCAGACTGTTACTTTGAGGAGGCGCCAGCAACCATGCTGGCAACGTATCAAATATTGCTTTTCTGCTCAACTTGGTCAATTAGATGGCCAAAGTGGCACATGGCCGTGCAAACTAGAATGTCGTGGAGTCCGAATTCTCAAGCAGCGCACTGTAAGATGTCAGAAATTTTTTCGAAGCTGACCGAATTATCGGTCAGTGACTGTACTGTATCAGCAAGGCCTAGTGCCTTATCTTACCATGCAAGAAATATACACATTTCTGCTGAAATGTGAACAAAAACCATGCAAAGCAGCTACTACAGCTGTAAAATATAACTCAAAACAAAATTTGTACAAAGGGGGGTGGGGGTAGGAACTAGCAAAGATGTCTCATGTGATGCAAGCAACTCACTCTCGGATGAAGGTGTCCTGCCAGGACGAGTTGGCAGCTGGTACTTTCTTGGATGCCAGTGCAGTTGCTTTGATCACAAAGTCATTCACGGAGATCTTGACACCGTCCTTCTCCATCATCTTGTTGAACTCGGCACGAAGCCTGGAATGGACAAACCAAAACATGTGTTGCATTACTTGACCCCATGACAGCTCATTTAGTCCACTTATTTCTTTCTCTATAGCCCTAGTAGGTGCTTTGCGTAACACTTTGCATATCTTTAGCCAGGCACTGTAAAAAAGATGAAAAGAAACAAATGTGTGTTTATAAGTCACCGGGTTTTGATGTGTAGGAAGGCACCGGGTTTTGATGTGTAGGAAGGCAAGGCATGATGAACTTAGAAAAGTGAAGCAATTTGTTGGGAAAACTTTTGTACTCTATCCTTTGATGGACATAAGAGAACAGATCACTTTGCGTTTAAAAAATGACGAGTGTGTTCTTGATCAAGTATTATTCATGAAAAGTAAAACCTGAAAGTTGACAAGCACATCATGGGAAAAAGAAGCGTGGCGTATCCACCGAGGCCGTTTTCATCAAAGAGGGCATTACATTGCCTCATTACCCAATTCTACTTCCTGATGGGTGCCTGTAAAATGATGAGAAGCAGCCTGTGCAGACTAGTACAGTATAGAACTTCTTTGCTGAGTAGTTAGCTGTGGAAGAATGAGATGGCGCTTTTGGCGGCGTGCCGCACATTGCCTGAGCGAAAGCGCACGAATATGAAACCATTACCGCTTCTGCCCTGCTACTGTGTGATGTCGGAAATGCAACTGGGTGTTCGCTAATGCACTGAGCTCTATTTATGCTGCAAAATGTGGAATGGTAGATGGAAGACATGTGCATTAGTTGGCTGAAAAAATAGTGACTGGCATATTAAGGAATGAAATGAATCTGTGTGACGAAGTTCACGGACCGCTGCTACATAAGGACTGCCTGTGTTACCGGCCCTTCGCCATGCACGGCTTTCCTCGAGGATGAAAAAATTCACTCACTCGCCAGTGTTGTATTGCTAACCTCCAAAGACAGAACTTTAACCCCGGAACATCGGCAAAAATGAGTACCGCTCGTTACACAGTGACAAGGGGAGTAGCACCAGTTCCTGGCGTAGTAAGTTTCTCGCACATTATTTACACGCATCCACCCCAACTCGATCTTAAACTTACGCTCACTCTATCACCCACGTATCAAGAATAAGTAGTGGTGTGCGAATATCAAAATTTTCTAATACGAATACCTAGCTTCAAATATCGAATTGAACAATGATATGCACATGCATTTATTAGCAATTTGGGTTAACTTGTATTACATTGTCAATGGTAAAAAACAACTAGACTAGTAAGCCGTTTTACTTAAACATTGTGAATTTGGCTCATGTTAACTTGGAAAATTTAATAATTCCCTCTAGCTGTCCTTGCCGGCCTGTGCCTTAATATACCGCATCAAATGCCTGTAAGCTCAGAGGCATTTGACCCTGTGCCAGTCGTCACTCATCACACTTGCTGTCAAACAATAAGCTCAGAATTGGCGATGGCGCTGAAAAAAAATTTTTAAAAGATAAGGAAAGTGCACCTTTGCTGAATGCAAATCCGCGCCCCTTGCTACTGAGAGGCTGGCTTTGCCGCAATATTTATACATTTAGTGGTTAAGTGTGCTTTACAGGCAAAATTTCACTAGCAGTACGAAACCATCACAAAATTCAGCACAAAATTGTCCCAATAGTCTTAGATTAGATAGAAACAAATTCTAAGAACCGCGTTTGCTCCCGCACAGCCAGCAATATATTCAATCTGATTCAAATATGCCTATCCAACCGAATGTTGGAACATTTTTAATATCTATATATTTCGAATCGAATACAAAATTAAAAATATAATATTCTATAATATTCGAACTTTTCGAATATTCGCACACTCCTAAGAAAAAGTGAATAGGCGCACTCTTGAATCAATGTGCCGAAGTGTGGGTGACCACTACACCAACAGCACACTAATGTTTGAAGCTGAACGTTTTGTGACGGTCCACAGAGTAAGTGAATAACTAGCGATAAACGTCTATGCTACAAGCCATTACAAAAAACAGAACATATATGTTCCAAGCCAGGTGTGTGGCAAGAACAAATCTACCACAACGGAGCACACCCGCAAGTGAGTAGGCAGAAGATAAACAATCAGACAGCGACTGCACCGAGGGATGTTACAGAGTCAGAAACATCACAAGTTGCTGGTGAGTGGAAAATAAAGAATGAAGAGCAAAAACACTAATCCTGGTCTAATCAATAAGCGGAAAGTTCAGGCAGCTTAGAATACACTTCTAGCCCTGCTTCTAGTACCCGCGCAGTACACAGTCAATGACTGATAATTCAGACATGCTTGATTAGTCGGACAGTCCTGCAGCTCCGCCACTACTCCCATAGACTTAAAGTATAAGGACGACAAAAATTTTGGACACGTCCCGCACGTTGTGCGATAATTCGGATTCCAACTGCATCATCGTGTGCTAACATGACCACAGAGTGAAGCAGAAATAGCGATATTTTCGTTTTGACACATTGCCAGCATGGTCAGTGATCATATCACCAATGCTTCGCGAAACTCAAACTAGCGAAGCCTAGTAAATCTAGTAGTCACCAATGAGAATTTGATGCATGCGTTGACTGTACTTTCATCTATCTGCAGCGACAGCATGACAATGGTCGAGATACCGGCTGCGATTTCGTAACGCCGTCTTTTGCTTGATTCTACTCCACTCTTATCATCCCCTGTTCATGGACGGCAGATCCCATTAAAAACGCGTGCAGAGCGCTGCTCTGACCACTGACAGAGCTCGAAAAGTGTGAAAAGGAATAGCATAAAATGTATTGCTAGAAAATCACATTCTTTTTTGAACTGATGTAAAATGGGGACTAAAATTTAAAACACCACATGGCATCTTGCTTGATTTTTCGGACATGACCTGCACGCATTATGTTGTAAAGATGTCATCTGTGAAGAAAGTCAATGTCATTCAGGTTTATCCCTGTGGTCTCGCTTTTGCTGGCAAGGTGGTTTCTTGGCTTTCTACTTCGAACTTTGGTCTTCTACCTTGTACTTTCTACCTCGGAGACCATCGGACTAAGATTCTTGGCTCCATGGGACCACCTATCGAGCGCTACTAATGTACATCGCCAAAATCGGTCTACTTTTATATATTTAATCATTTATGGCAATGAGCGAGCTTTCAAAATAAAAAAAAATAATAAAAAGTCATGTAGTCGCTGCAAATAGATCTGCATTGACTCGGCATGAAAACAATACACTGGTCGTCAACACCCGGCAAAGCAGTGCTGGTAAGGCCTAACAAACAAGGCAGTGTGACCGTGATGAAAATATGTCGCGGACCTGCACGTTAGTGGGCAGCATACCATTGCAAGAAGTTTGCCACTTATTGTGTGGATCATCAACAATTGGGCATGAGATCATGTGCACATATGAAGAATATAGAAGTGGCGTTCGGATGTGCTAGTGACGAATGAGCCAACAAATACAGCAAGCGTGCCTATCATTTTGTGTGCCTACTAGACAAAACAGGTTAAGCTCACATGTAAGCAGGTATACAACAATTTGTGCAACACAGTCTAAACTGTCAGTATAGCACAGTCAAGGTCACACTTTGTGGTATTGCGACAATGTGCGACACACACCGGGCTGTGTAATGTCGAGTTCGGTTGGGCTGAACCACCATACTAAGCAAAAGTCTGCAAACGTGTACAATAGCAGCTTTGTACTGCTGGTACTGTAAAAAATTTAGAACTTACCTTCTTTGCATAAAAATATCTGAAGAATAGCACTGTTTTTTAAAAAAGAAAAAAAAAAAAAAAGGAAACACTGATTTCAAAGAAGTTTAAAGCTCTCCATCTTTGCAAGGACAGTGTTTTATTTCTTCAAATTTTGTTAACTCCTGGCCATTGTATGAAAGCTTTGTGTAAATTTCACAACTATTTGAACTAGTTGCTTCGAAATGTTTGACACTATTACCATTCGCTCCAAACCTAAAAAGTGATGTTTGCACAAGTCAATGTGTAACTTAGGTGACTGGGCAAACACTGCCACCATGAAATATTGTAAGAATTTAAAATGGGTATAACAGAAACTACAGCTTTTTTTCATTGAAGAGCTAATGTTGGGTCTGGTCGGTTGTACACACCTATCAATACCTGCCACAAGGTTCTGACATCTGTACATACATAAGCTCTCATACATAACAGTCACTAGTTTCACTCTGGTAGTACACTGCAGATGACACTGAGTTCCTTGTGTTTACATGCACTCATACTTTTATTTATTTTTTCACTTCAGTCAAGTATGCACTCATAATTCTCTTCCTAAAGAGGGCACTTACTTGAGGACAGCATCCATCTTGACATCGACACTGAGGTAGTAATGTGGTATCGTCTGCTTTGACTGAAGCAACCGCTTTGCAATTGTCTGAAAGCACAGCACAGAGGAAGTAGGTTTACAAGGCAAGAAGTTTAACCCTTTGTACACAAACAGCCAGATTAAAAAAAAAAAAAAGGTTTAGAGTTGACAGCAACTACATTTTCAAGTGGTATTTTCTTTCTTTAACAATGCAGGAAATTCCAAGCAAGACGCCATACACAGACACACACAAAAAAAAAAAAAGTGCACGTTGCTTCTTTCAAAAGCATGGAACTTGGTTCTCAACAGACAGCATTTTCTAGTCAAGCATTCAATGGCTAATAAGAGGCTACATAAATACGAAAAGTAAAGAAACCTTCCACTTCCAATATCAGAAATAGAACTAAAGGCTTGTGCAAAAGCTTTCAACTCTCCTCAGCAATAGTGTTTTCTATGCTGCCATACTTTTGCACCTATTAACCAAATTGGATGCTTGAGGAATTTCGATGCAATGCAGCTTCACTACAATGCTACGCATCACTGTGAAGCCATCTGCTGAAGCTGCACCATGTCTGTGCAGGAAGCAGTAGCAAGGGTGGTAATCACTGAACATGCAAACAAAACTAATTCTTTGAGAACCATCGCTTTGTGCCGATAATTATGCAACATTGTTTATGGAAGAATCTGATCACTGTGATGCACTGCTACATATGTGGGTCATATGCCCAATTTTTTAAAATTTGTTTAGTTAGGTGTGCCGGTTAGATACTGTTATGGATGAGGGACATTTATTTAGCACATGTGGTCTAATGGGGATGAGGGTTCAGATAACAGCCACTGGGTTCTGCTGCCAATACCCAAGATTTGTTTTCTCTTCTTCATCTGTGACAGTAGCGTCACAATATGTAGACATGCATACATATGTGAAAATATATAATATTTTAGTGATAGTACCACCCTAATTCCAAGGTACGCAAAAGTGCACAATGTTAAGCTTTTGTTTTTTGATAAAAAAGCAAAAACACACACTTATACAGCCAACAGTGTTAATCCATCAAACAATACAATGTACAGTTGAACTCGGATATATAGAATCTGAAGGGGATCACAGAAAAGTTAGATATATAGGCATTTCGATATATAAAATAAAAATTTGATACAAAAACTTTCAAGGGGATTTTACTTCTGTTTGTTATACACAATTATTCATTATATGTGTGTTCCATATATCCGGGTTCGACTGTACAAAAAATCCTTTAATATGCACCTTTCAACTGTCTATGTCCCTTGCCTTGTACAGTCGGCGTCACCCTTGTCTAGAGCACGGCAACGGCGGCTGCCGGGGCACTCCGGAGCTAGCCAGCGACATCTAACGGTAGTTACCGGGCCCAAACGGGCCCAGCACCTACTGTTCGACGTCGGACCCAGCAGCTAGCATTAGACGTTGCTGGCTGCGTCCGGAGCACCCCGATGGCCGCTGTTCCCGTGCTCTAGACAAGGGTGACGCCGACTGTACAGAAGAGAAGTGAACTAATGTGATGCATGTGGTAGTTAATTATGTAGGGGTGTGCGAATACCGAATACGTAGTAGAATTTGAATCAGATATGAGAATATTAGAAACATTTTCACAAAACTTAATGCTTACAAATTTTGGGCAAGAAAACACGGTGCTGCACATGCTCAGGAGCCTACTAGCATTGCATAACAAGAATGTAGCAAGCTATCAGTAACTTTGGTAGATAGAAATCAAGTTATGCAGTTATGCATCAAGAAAACAGCAAATTGGTATGTCTACAGCTCAGTTCTAGCATATGAAGGTCTGGAAAATTTTTTTTATGAATCGAACTTCTGTTGCATATAATCGAGTGCTTTTTTTTGCCCTATGAAACTAATGAATTATTCACATTCCATTGTGCTGAATACCAATGAGGTTATCAGTTCTCTGGGAGAAGGAAATGCAGCTGTGTAGACAAAATATACAGAGCTATATAGAACCTTGCCATTCACACGTAGTCTTCATTTACACACCATGCATGGCTAAAATAGAATTTCTCATGCTCAACGCTGTTGAACCAATTCACGAAGACAGAAAAAAAGAAAAAGCATAGAGAGAGGCAAGAAAAAACAAGCTAATAGAAAATTGATTGAATAATGCCTAAATTTGGCATTGCAGTAAAGAGCAGGCATGCATCAATTGAAATCCAAGTATTTACCTTGAAACAATGTCCTTGCATATGCTTTTGTGCTGACCACCCCCCACGCCCTATTGTTATAAAATATGACTACACTTTTTCTTCATTTTTTCATATAACAGTTGTTACGAATAAAGAGGATATCACACTAGTGACTTAATGTGGGCTACTTGCTTGAAATAGATTTGGAGATAGGGTATGAAAAAACAAGGGAATGCATTTAGAGAGAGATAGATAGATAGATAGATTAGGTAACCTACCAATTTGCTAGGGCAGCTACAACATACCTGACGCATGCTGGTGAGCGATATGTCCTCGTACTTGGCTGCGGCACCCCCTGCTGCTGCCGCCCTCGGCATGGCTGCGGCAGAAGCCAAATCTTGAGCCACGATCCTTCCTCCTGGCCCACTTCCAGCAGGTATTTGCTATAGCAGACGTTTTAATTCTATTAATATGTAATTATATTTTTTTTATGCAATAACGGAAGCTCTGTTCAAGGACTTCAAGGCAGATCTGTTTAGGGAAGTACACAGCAGAGTTGTGCAGTGGTAACTCCGGAGTTGCAATGGTTCCGAAATCATTCCACATTTTAAAACACCCAGAATGGAATGGGAATTAAACGGTAGCCCAAGTTTCTGGAATGGAGTTGAAATGGAATGTGCACATAGTGTAGAAGTGCTAATGATTTATTTTAAGCAAGACTACAAAACCAATAATTTTGCCAATAAGACTACACTGTAAGCTTGGCCAATTTATTAAATGTTTCAATTGTGACTCACTACAGTTTTCAGTATCCACTTATAGGTGACTACCTTTGTGGCCCTAATTTTAAAAAAAAAAAAAAAAAAAAGAAACATGGTATTCTACATGTTCTACACTTTTGATGACCCGGAAGCTTTTCTTCGTTACGTCGTTGAAGCGCACTTAAAGGCAGCAACTTTTAGCCAGGGTCTACTCCTTGACTTCTTTGTTAATGGATAAAGTTAGCTAACTCCTTACTTTTAGTGACTTCTTTAAAGCTTTTAGTTAAGGAGTTAAGTTGCCAAGAATTTTTCGATTTAGCAAGAGCATGCTTAACCTATGACAAGGAGATGCAGGCCAAAAAACGGCCATATTGCCAATGGTTGCACCATGCACAAGTCCACGGTCATTTGGCTCAGTCACTCCAGGAGTGGGAATGGTCCAACTCTCCACATTCCAAGGAGTTAAAAGGAGTGGAATTATGGGGATGGATGTCCACTCTCTGGAATGTAGTGGGACTGAAAGGAGGGCTCCATGCAACTCTGATACCAGAGGCAGGCAGTAAACTACACAGGACTGCAATGGTTCCTGCTTAACAATCTGACAATGTTAACTACAAACCATGCTTAATTCAATAAAATATTCCTAGTCCTCAGGTGCTTGAATTAGTGCATCCTTCTTCTTTCTGGGGTTTTACGTGCGAAAACCAGTTCTGATTATGAGGCACGCCGTAGTGGAGGGCTCCGGATTAATTTTGACCACCCGGGGTTCTTTAACGCACACTACAAGGCAAGTACACGGGTGTTTTTGCATTTCGCCTCCATCGAAATGCAAGTTAACTGTTTGTTGCTGTTGTTCTTCGACACTGATGACATAATGCTCCTTTTCAATGGTAAATTTTAAGTGTTAGATTCAAACATGACAACATACAGTCACCAACTGATGATTCAGACTCAGCAGCTGCTTAAATGTTAGAATAATTGGGAGTCCGAAACAATGGACTCAGCAGAAAATAAATGTCTTTTAGGGTTTTCGCCATGTTGGGCGGTAGAGGGAAGTACTGCCCACCAATGCGGTTCACCAATCACCACTTTGAGGAGGAACTCGGCAATTAGAATGGTCAATTTAGTCAAAATTTCCTGTTCTTTCTTTTCTGCGATCCTCGTATGTAAGTTTATGTGTTAGGAAAATATTATAAAGAAATGTAAAGTAAAAATTTAGAAAATTGCACTTTTCCAGTGTGCTGATGACAAAAAATCAAGCTGAAAAGCGGCCGTAGGAAGTGGCCACGTAGCTTTCCACTGACGCAATGCTGCCATCTTGGTACCGTCATAAAGAGGGGAGATGGGAGCTTCAGCAGTGGCGTATTTCACCATGCAAAAGTAACAGCAAAAGAAGCGAGCAAAAAGAGGAAAAACTAGCGTTGCAAATAATAATTATACTGCTGCCACGTGTACACAGCAAGTGCTCCTATTGGCTGATGTAGACTCCAATCGCTGGTGCGCTCTTCGTGTGCTTTCTGACAGCGACGAGCAGTGCTTTGTCCCAGCGACGTTTGGTGATCATGGTAGGCTGCGTCACTAGCTTGTGTTTTGTTTTGTTAATGTATCTAAAATGCAAAATTGTTGAATGTACCATTTGAAATGGTAGAACAGCCGCAGCAGGAAAGCAAAAAACGTATTTGTGTGTGTAAGCCCCCCTTCCCCCCCCGCTAGTCACAAGATGTCCACCCCTTAAATATTTCTGGGGAGAACCTTAGTGTCCTTATTCTATAAGTGCCCAGAAAATTCTGTCAACGCATCGTTGTATGCACTTACATGTGACATGTTCAGTCTGTATTTCGACCATTGTCATGTTGTGCTTTATGTAAAGAATGTGAAATATTGGTGCTCCTTTACTGTCAAAATAATCGAGCATGTCTGAAATATTGGCGTCTGAATAATTGTTCAGCAACTGTATACGTATTTGCCAGATACACAACTTCCTATATCTTAGACATATGCCATTGTGGAGGGTGTCTTATCATTCATTCTGTAGCTTCAATACATTAAGCTCTCCCTGACAACAGAGTACATCAGCACTAAAATCGTTTGTCTGCATACCAATAGCCACTGATGAAAGAAATGCGAGGTCACGCTGCATGCACACGTACAATTCAAACTGCTCATATTTTTTTTTAAATGCCTTGCAATGTACAGATAAGCTATTCAGACTTCTAAAGGTTGCTCTTCCTGCACTATGGTCTTGCCAAAACATGAAAGCAGCCTTGTCACAATGACAACAGCAATACTTACACCCAGGCTAATGCCCTGCTCTGCTGCAAGTCGTTTTGCAAGGGGGCTGGCAAAGATGCGACCGCCCAAGCCTGTGGTCGGAGCGGCCGCCGGAGCAGCCGCCGGCGCAGCAGGTGAAGGCGTAATGGGTGGAGGCGCCGCTGCTGGAGTAGGAGCTGCAGCAGCAGGCGGAGGTGCAGCTGCTGCTTTGGGTGGGGACGGTGCCGCGGCACCATCGTCCACAAAGTTCTTGAAAGCAGCAACATCCTCCTCATTGTACACCAGAATGCATAGGAGCTGTAAGGGGCACAGAGTGTGGTTGTGCTCTACAGTAGCCTGAAAACAAGCAATCTCGACATCTCACTTGTGCGACTGACAAAAGCCGATTCGTTTTCTTGGAAAGTAATGGGTGCAATGCACCACTTTCAAACTAGCTGAAAGGAGTGAGTGCACTGAGGGATGCAGGTCAGACAGTCATCAACGCAGGGAATTGAAGCACATTTCACACAGACTCCATGAATATGAAAAAAAAAAAAAAGAAAATCCAGGCAGACCTGTACAACTTCCTGTGGCTACATAACATATATGGCTGAATAGCTGCCAGTACCACTTCTTCCCCTTCAATGAAGAAATCAAGGTCTTTCAAGGAATGAACAGAAAATGGGTCCGTGTGTGGAAAAGGCAGATACAGTCGAACATCATTATGTCAAAGTTGCATCCAACACGAAAATATGTTCGTTATATGATATCCTATATTCGTCATAAGCATTCATTCATTACATGCTGATATCAATGAGGAACATTTTATATTTACTTTGCTATATATTATATTTCATTATATAGAGGTTCAACTGTATTTACTGTAAAAGAGTACTCTGAAATTGTTCATGTATTGGGACCCTACACGTTCATACTACTTTTTCCTTCTCCAGCCATGCATAAAATAGCCATTTGATACCACTACACAAGGTCTTCGTGTGACAATGGAGAGCGTAGTGATCCCTTCACATACAGTGCCAGCCAAAATGATTTTTGCAATTTATTTTTCACATGCAAATGAAACTGCAATAATAAATAAATTTCAACTTATGTAACACACTATTTCAAAAAGTTTCACGTTTTCATGTGGAGGGCTGCTTGTTCTCATGCATTTTCAGAACATTTGAAGTATGATATTGTCACGTGTCTTGAGAGAGAACTGGCGACGTGTCGTTTAATGAGGGCAGCTGGCTCCTGAAAAACACAACACTGGAACCTGGCTATCAAGCGGGCGGGTAGCACGCGCACTTCTTTCTTCTTGTTCGTGCCTGCCTCTTAGCATTTCCCCCCCCCTCCCCCCTTCCCCGAAAGGAGCATCGGCTCAATGCTCAAGAAGCGGTGTAAGAAAAGGAAGGGAACAAAAACCCGGGCCAGTAATAGATCTCGCGCACTCTGGCAAGCGTTCGTGAGGAGCCTAAGTGGCCAGATGTGGGCTCGTCATGACAAGTGAAAAGAATATTGTCTCGCAAGTCTTTCGGAACCACCAGGAGGTAGGCTCGGTCATTTGAACGGGCATTTTTCTTGTAAAGCATGTTGTCAACAGAAGGATGTCAATACGCGACATAGATGACGTGGTATGGCTGTGGGGAGGCCCTCTAAGTGATCGATGATAGGTCGAATTTCAGGTTTGTCACGCTGTCGTCTGATCAAGTCCGACGCAGTAATGGCGCCCAGGAAGCCGTCATCGTCATACAACTCTCGACTGAGAGATTCGGCGGGTGCACGCGACACTGTGTCAGCATCTTCGTGCTTGCGGCCAGACTTGCAAACGATAGTGACGTCAAATTCCTGTAGCTGCAAGCTCCATCATGCCGGTTGTCCTGAAGGATCGCGTATGTTTGCCAACCAACACAGAGCATGGTGGTCTGTCACCACTTTGAAAGGACTGCCGTAGAGATAAGGGCGAAACTTCGTGATTGCCCACACAACTGCAAGACACTCTTTTTCTGTGGTAGAGTATTTTGCTTCGTCACAGGACAGCGAGCCCCTGCAGTAGTGGGTACACATCCTTTTTAGTTACATTGTTGAGCTTCAGGTAGTCGACGCAGAAGCGTAGCGTTCCACCTTTCTTCTTGACAATGACCGGAGGCGACCACGAGCTGTTGGAAGGTTTGATAACGCCGTTTTCAAGCATCTCTAGTACTTGCATACGAACCGCTTCGCATTCTTTTGCCAATACGCGGTAAGGCTGCTGGCGCATCGGGCGTGCATCGTCGCATGTGATGATCCTGTGCCTTGTGATTAAGTCTGGCGTGCCTTAGACGAACTTGCAAAACATTCCCTGAATTCAAGCAAGAGCTCGCACAGTGCTGCCTGGTTGTCTTTCGATAACTCCGAATTGGTGTCGATGTTGCCCAGTGACTTGTCAGCCATCCCCACAGCTTCAGAGGTAAAACATTCAGCCACGTTATCTATTTCTTCGGAAAACGCTATCGAAGTACCGCGGTTAAGGTGTCGATGCTCGTTACATTGGTGACAAGCAACTGAGAACGGCCATCACTAAGCTGTAGCACACTCCCAGCCGCACAAACACCTTGCATCAGCAGATGCGATAAGTTACTTTCTGCGACCACTTCACCTTCGCGCATTCCACCGCACATCACTTCAACTAAGACACTGGCTCGTGAAGGAAGCGTAACAATATATGTGCTCTAAAATTATTGCCTCTTGCTCCATAACCTGAGAGAGCATATGGGCCATTCAGTTTCACCAAGGGAGCAAATGATAGCAGGGGTTGCTTCCCTCAACATTATGGAGTTTAGGGCTCATTTCGTAGTTGACTTAAATAGAAGCTGAATCACTTTTCGAAAAAAGTGAGCTTTGAATGAATTATTTTAGTTTTTCACCCCTGAATACGAAAATGATAGTTTAAGAGGCCAGAAGTCACCGCAAGTTGCTTTAATTTAGCAAAAACAAGCCGCAGCGTCGGCGGGAGACGCCGCGCGTCGTTTAACGGGCTCTGATGGCGAACACGATCGTGACGTCATCTTAGGTATCTGCGAGGAGCATGATTTGAAGAGAGCGCACACGTGACCCCTGTATTGACGTCATCCTCACGCCCGGTCTTTCACCGCTACGCTCGGCATGCGAAGGGGGCGGAGCTTCAATGAAAATTTAAAGCGCAATTGCGGCGCTGCTACACGCATAATCGAGAAATTAACTGCAAGAGTTGAATTATATTGCGTCAGTCTTCCAAACCCCTGTAAATCTTCAAATTCTAAAACCTCTTCAGTTTCCCTTTAAGACTGTTCTGCCAGAGAGTCACTCCACTACATTCCACAGTCGTGTTTTGGACAATGATCAGGGTCTGCTACTGTCACCTCCATCGTCGCCTGCTCTTGCCCCATTGTGATATTCTTTTTGTTGGGCCGGTTTAAAAATTCCATCCATTTGCAACCCTCCCGCCCAATGTTGTACTGAAGACAGATCAAAGTTGCAGTGGCCAACACTGACAAAGGGATGCTCCAGAATGTGTGAGCAAAAGTAAACTACCTGCAGAATTGGTGGGAGGCAGGAACAGTAACATCAAGCATTTCTAGGCAAAGAATAAAACCAGAAGTGCTTCTTCTCTTTCTACTTGAATGTGCTTTGATATCTTAAGTTTTATTCTGTAAGCAGCTAAAGAATGTGAAGATAATTTGTGTTGTTTTGTATGTTTATGGACCCATGTTTAGGATGAACTGCAGACATTAACCAATTTGTGAGCAGCTGCATAATGGTGCATAGTTGCGGTTTGTTTGCACACTAGAGGCACTATACACGTTGGCTATTATGAGTTTTCAAATGCAGTGTGCATGAATGGTCATGGTGTGTCACATGATATGTCCAGCCTTATTGGTCCTCGAGCTGGAGCTGTATTCTCGGTTGTAGAATTTTGGGACTACTTTCACTTTTATGTCGCCTAGTGTCCAGCGTGATGCCTCACTGCAGTGCCAGGCATTCTGCTTATGAGCTCAGCCAATCAGCATCCGCTGAAAGTGATATCCTCGAAAGTGACTGATATAGAATACAGTATCTGTTTTTGGGACAACATACAAACATCCTGACAGCTAAGTTCACTTCCAGCAGGGGTGCACCATTGGATAAATTTTCTGGCTTCCACGAAAAACTGCCCAAACCATGTGACCCTATAAGTTGAAGCAATTCTAACCTTCCCAAGAGGCACGTCCTTAGTGCCGGCCGGGATGAGGACCTTGGCCAAGTATCCCTCTTCGGGTGTCTCAAAGCCCATGGTGGCCTTGTCAGTCTCAATTTCGCACAGCAGGTCACCTTCACCCAGCTTGTCACCTTCCTTCTTTTCCCAGCTCACGATGGTACCCATCTCCATGGTCGGTGAAAGTGCTGGCAGCTGTACCCGTAGGTGCCGGGGCAAATCTGCATAGTGACAAAATGCAGACATGAAGCAATACTTTCAACAAAGACAAAAAAAAGCTAGAATAAAAACTCAAGCAAGGATAAGAAAGAGTACTGAATCACATTTGGGCGCATTTGTTTGCCCAAGTTACTGCGGTTGACACCTCAAAAAGCAAGAGTCAACGAATTCAGATTAGACCTACTATGCAGCAGCACGAGCATATTACATAGGGTGGCAGAACTTGTACCCTGTCGATTGATAGCTGTAAAGTTGCAATGACTACCTCAAACCATCAGCTGTGCCACATCCATTGGGTACGTACGTAGAATAACTATGCAATAACAGTCTAAGTGCATAGTGACTGAATTTTTCTCAAGAAACAGTTCAGCCATACGTGTGGCCGCAGAATATGTCGGCAAGTCATTCAACAATACAGAGTATTTTTGGTGAAAAATCATTCATGAGCAAAACTCTGGCACATGGGCAGCTGAGCTTCCAGACTAGTGCAGGTTCGTCGTTATGGGGCGCACAGCCAGGCTGTATTCACTGATCGCGCACAACAAGTGGCATGCCACCTAACAAGGAATTGGGTAACATATATACTGCATGCAGAAAACCGATGCGGCTGTGCCATTCGTTCATTACCTGCGCTGTACATCCGCCGCGCCACGCCATCCTTGAACTGCTGCTTCGGTTTCAGAAAGATCCTAGAACTCTGCGCAATCAGCCTGCGAATAGACACGGAAACAGTGTGTATAATGAAATACACGGGTGCGTTAGCGTAAAACCCAGAGCGATCACGCATTCGCAGGAAGCGGTGTCGTGTGCCACGCAAAGATCGTCAAAACTGTCAGATCTTGCAGAGGACAGTTTCACGGAACTTCAATCCGTGCATCAGAGCCAAGATCAAAGCCAAGAACACCTGAGCGCGATCGTAAAGGCGGGTCAACGAAACTTACGCACGGGCGTGTTTTCTTTTCGCAGCAATAGCATAAGCCAAAAAAAGTGGGCAACGTCCGTCCAATGCAAACGAGAAGAACGTAGTAGTACCACCGAATAAGGAGTTCTAGTAAGACCGCGGTGACTACATCGAAGTGACCTTTTCGACGCTATTTTTTTCCTCACCGGTTTCTGGGATTTACGTCCCTCCTTTCCAAGCACAGCACGCTGGCTGCTCGGACGAAACGCTTGCAGCGGCTAGATGCACGTCCCAGTTCGTTCCGCGCGACCAGAACAGTCCGCAGCATTGCGTCGTTTCACTCGCAGCGCGACGGCGTGAATTTTGTCCGTCTCCGATGCCCGCACCGATCTTCACGAGTGATGGTAGAGGACACGGCCGGCGCAGTTTGCAGCTCGTCAGCCGACGACCGCGATTGTTTCCTCGGAGAGCCATAGATGGCGCAAGTAGCACCGTAAATTCCTGCTATCATCACTATCAAAACGCATAGGTTGCGCAACAAATTTTAAGTATTTGAGACCACTTACGGTGGCTTATGAAATCGAAACTTTTTACTGCCCTTATCTTTATGCTATTGTAGTTTACTTCATCACAAACTTTAAGATCACCACAAAAAGGGTGGCGATGGCAGCACACTTTTACGGTGAATATCGGCACTTTTCGGCGCCAAGTTCAAAAGAACTTCATTTACCACATGTACGACCCCCAGCCAACTGGCCAGCCAAGGCGCTTATTTTTGTAGAAAAGGATGCCTTCGATGCACTGCATACTAACAATACAGTTATCCTATATACTCTGCATTACAGATGCACACCATTCTATCTTTCTGTGCAGCAATATGGCAGCAAAACACCCAGAGCAGTTTTATATCCACTATCAATTATAAGTCACTGTCATCCAAAGCTACCATTCATCCCGAGGTAATTCACAGCGGCTGAAATATTAAATGAACTGAATAACTGGTAGCCTCTTTGTGCATAAAATTCAACCTTATTTAGTGCCCCAAGCTTAGCAGAGAGGTTAGTTAATAACTGCACATATTTTATTGTCAGACAAACGAGCAACAAATGTCCAGTAACAAGAAAGCTAGGAGACAGTTTATCAGATAGTCTCACTCTCTGATATGTCTCAAATTGTCGGCTAAATGGCATAGCTGACAGCAATACAATGTTGTGACGGTGTCACCACTGTCTATAACACAGCAAGTCCCACAAGCGAGCTGACCACCATGAGAGCCCCAGCGAAATTTTCACTAGAAAAACTATTAGCCTAAAAGGTTATTGATAACTAATAATTTTTTATATGTAAAACCAAAAGTTCATTTACTCATTGATGGCCAATAGCCCCATCCAATAGAACATTAGCAGATTTCCCATTGGCCCCAATAGGTTCAACAAATGTTTGATGCCAAATTCGTAAAACTTATACTCATATGTACAAACACACAAAGGTGCGTGTGTGTGTGTGTTTAAGAGAAGGAGAGAGCACATTAGGATTACCAAGTATGCTGATGGTTAAAGTTCTACGGCCAGATATTTAACTTAAACAAAAAAGCTAAATGCTGCTATCCACTGATCATACCAAACTACAGAGAACATTTAGTTGAGGTCTGAAATTATAGTTATTATTAACTATTTTATTAACTGTTTTACAAGCATTATACTCAACCAGTTACTTCCAAATGGGACCCATTGGGACCAACTGACATACATATCAAGCCCCTTCTAAACCAACCAGAATTTAGTTCAAATTTCAATACAAATTCTGACACAAATATGCATGACCTTAGCCTGCTACTACAACGTTCAAGCCAAGAATGCTCTATCTCTAGCAGTCCTAATGCAAGGTGGGCCTCATATACATATATTTTCAACTAGTCTACAAGCAAGCACTATCACACTGCATAAGCACTAATACAAATTACCAATAGACTAATGTGTACCCAATGCTAATTCCTATGGACTGACAAGAAACTAGTAAAGATTCTACTACACTAAAATAAACATCAAATACAATAATTTATTAGAGTAATACAAATGGGTATTGGAATTTTTCCTAAGGAGAGCGAGAAACATTTACCAAGAATCTTGCCAGTGGCACGAGTGCCAGATCATGACTAGATGCTGTGCCCTTTCTCCATGACCAGATCCAAACGCTGGAGTTTTAGTTTTAGTTTTACACACAAATATAAAAAAAATTATTTAGGCACCAAATTATCCAGAATAGGGTCCTAGATGATGTTTGCATTAAAATTCAATGTTCTTGTTTGTGATGACAATTATGATGATTGGACAACATTCTCTCGGCCACCAGATGATACCAACATAAAAGTTATGCCAACCCATGCACTGTGGGAATTGATGTAAGCAAAGCTTTCCGTGCTGTTTGCATTGATTGACGATAATTGGCAATGATGTTTACGGTGAATATTTAAGTTCATTAGTGTTTAGTGCAATACCAGAGTGGTGAGTTGATGTTACAACGTTACTTTCATGCACTTCTGTATGTCTACGAATTACACAACGCACAGCAGGTGTGCTTGCTTGAAAGATTGTTGTGCGCCATTGTTCATAGCCTGCGAGAAGGTTAGCACTGTCATTGCCTCACACGGCACGAAGCATTGAGGCAGAAGTGTCGACCATTAATCAAACTATGGGGCTTTACGTGCCAAGCCCACAATCTCATTATGAGGCATGTGGCAGTGGGGGACTCCATTTTAATTTTGATCACCTGGGATTCTTTAATGTGCACCTAAATCTGAGTACCCGAGCGTTTTTGCATTTCGCCCCTGTCGAAATGCGACTGCTGCGGCCGGGATTGAAACCCTGACCTCGAGCAACACCAGTGACACAAAACTAGTGCGGCGGGTACAAAAGTGTTAATTTGATGGGCATACGCTTTCATAGTGTCGTCTAGACACTGTGATACTTTAATGACGCTTTGAGTCCTCGCGCCCTATTTCAGTTGTCTGCTTAACAAATTTGCACGGGGTTTATTTTTCAATAATGACAGAAACGTACTGTAGTGTACCTTGACTTTAAATTTATACATTTTGTGCGCAACTATGGCTGTTTCTAGTAGCAACGTCTCCTCGCCTCCTCACGTTTCCTTTTGAGCGCAATATTGTAATTAAGGCTAGTATTAACAACAATTATTGGCTATTCAATTGTCAGAACAGTGGTCATGCCACCTATCAAATGCAAAACATCTAGTTAGATGAATACTAAATGCAGGCAAATGCCAGCAGCAATTAATTGCAGGCACCATAAAAGAACAAAAATGAATAGTACACTACACAGGAGTAAACTTACAAAACAATGTATTGTCAACAATTGATCAGACAAAAAGTCAAGTAAATGCCAAGACTAGGCAAGCATCAACAACAACACATGAATCAAATCATTGTTACGCAACATAAAAAGAGCAGTGAGTAACACACAGGATTCGAGCATTAAAAATACTGTGTTTTCAACATTGCAGCAAACAGAAACAAGTGTAAAACCGACTAACAGCAGCACTATTTTTGTCAGACTAGACAACATATAGACGATAGCACGTCAATATCACAATTACTCATTTCTTGGCATTAGTATGTGGATTGCAGGTAGAAGAAACATTACAATATATTTAGGGGTCATGGCAACTGGTAACTAGCAAGTTATCTAAAAAATAATGCAAAATTTCTTATTTGTGTCAAAAGAGTTTGAGCATCACTACAGTCGCCTGCAGTGACTACACTGCACACTGCAGTGAGAATTCATTAACACTTTGCACCATGGAAACATATGTAATTTCAGCGTGTACCAGCAACATTTCCTGTTAATGCTAAAAATGCACACAGAAACAAACTTCTTACTGCTTCTGTGAGTTCAGTAAATAAAGATATGTTTATGCTCAAGTATATGAAGGAACAAGACTTCTCACACTTTTTTACACACAATACATTTTGCTACAGCAGCCCCTCACAGGCACACAAACATATGGAACAAACATTTTAGCAACAGAAATATGACAGGATTGTTTTTTATCTAACTGAAAGCCTAAAAGCGTGCCTTACATTACGTTTCAAACTATGCTATGAATACCATGCAAACTTTTCCTATTTTTTAAAATTAATCCTGCACGATCACCACTGTGCACTGAAGTTATGAGGAAAAGCCAACTCTAGATCAACATCCTGTAACTGGGCTTTCTCATACAACTGGCTTGCATACACCTGAAATGGTGGTATGATAATGGCAGTGGGGCAACATTGACAAGGGTACTCATTCTTTTTCTTTGTTGGGTCACAGCACTCATATGCAATAGTCGAGGTGCATGCAGTGATAGTGCCTAGAATACTGCCTGTTTTACAGGTACTCACATATGTCATTTGCATTTCTCTGTTCGCTTTGGATGTGGTTCCTGCACACAATACATATCTGGTCATGCATTTCATCTCGACAATGATACCTTGAAACCCCAGGAATTCAGCCCTTGCAATTCTAAAGAACGAGTGGTACATTCATACAAATATGGACATTGTCATAAACAGGTTATTTCTTTTTAAATTTCACCAGTCGCTCCCATCATATACCCACTATCTCCCATCTACATTTAAAATTTGTGATGAGTTTGTGAAAATGGTCACACTGCTTATTTGAGCACCGCATTCATTTTAAGATGTGAGGATTGAATGTAGTACAAAGCTGTGAAGAAATGTTTGGTCCAGCGGAAGGATTAAAAGAAGTGGAGACAGAGCCCCGCTGCCTGGCTCACGTAGGAATGTTCCAAGCACTATTAATTGGAACAACACACCTGAATGCAATTTAGAAATGATTCTACCAGCCACATGAAGCAAGCAGATTTAGTGTAAATATGGCAAGAAAGAGAATATTTGTACTGCACGTCAAGAAGAATAAGAAATGATATTGCAAGAGCACAAATACTACATCTGTAGTCTAAACGACCATTTGAGCACCGTGTCTTTCTACGTAGAGAAGAACAAAACACTACTAGTACAAGAGCATGATAATGATAGGCCTTCATAAAACCATGACGTAGAATTATTGCGACAAGAACAAGATATCATCACCACAGGGACACAGTCACCAAGAGAAGCGCGTACACCAATGCTTTTGAGAAATCGTGTCACAAGCTGTTCCTAATCCTGTTCGAGACAAAGGCAGCGATCTCGGCTGTACGGTCGAGCACGAATGCATGCTTGAGGTTGAGACTGCAAAGATTGATGTCGCCATTCGGGAAGGTCTCCTTTATCTCCTGATAGAAGCGCACGGGGCACCAGCCGTCGTTGCGGCCATAGTAGAAAGTCAGTCGCTCCATGTGGGCCCCAATGAACTCATCATCTCTCTCTCCCAGCTGCATACAAGATAACAGTACAACATTAGCACCCAGATTTTAGACTTGTGTAATGGCTGCACCTCCATATTCAAATGTAACAGTAGCTTTTAAAATGAACACAAAAGGGATCCACCAAGGGGCCTGATTTTTGTTAGCTACAACCATGTGAAGCGAACAGATAACGAAGCCAAGGAAAGCATAGGGGAAATTCTTTGTAGTTTTAATTGAAATGTAGAAATGATAAACTAAAGGGAAATGAAAGTGGACAAAAAAAGAACTTGCTGCCGGTAGGAGCCGAACTGACAACGTTCACATTACGCATGTGTAGTACTGCCAATTGTGCTATGGTGGTGGCTGTTCCCATGTCCACTTTCTTTAGTATTTATGTATCTAATGTGTACAAGATGTAACACAGAGTATTAACCAGCGCCACTCCTGGACACTGCAGCAGATGTAAAACATCCTTTTGACTGATGGCGCCATGTAGTACGTGAACTTTTTTTTAGGAGCAGGCAGCTGACTAGTAATCATATGCTACCTGCAGGCAACAAACCTGCCAGAGTCGTGACCCTCGCTATGTAATGAACAAGAAGAAGGGGTTCCTAGGGGCCCGATTTTTCTTAGCTACAACATTCAACCATTGAAGCCAACAAATAATATTGAGCTGTTATAATGTTATCTACAAAAGCTGTGGAAGTTACGTTGGGCGAACTATGCTCGATAAACAAACAGCTAAGTGAGAGTCTTGCTTGCTGTACACCAAAGTACACTGTCTTTCTTCAAGTGCCGTGGCACTTCTTTTCCTTGTGTCCCGCACTGATTGAACAACACAATAGAGTGTTGCAATGGCATGTGTCATGTAAGCACATGTTCCCCACATCACTGTTGTGCTGTCTCACGCATGCTCTTCAACAGCTAGGAGGGCATAGCAACCAGCATACGTAACTTGAAAATGGCAGCTTGTGTCAATATTATAAGAAGCTGTATCTCTAGCTTTCGGTGGTCTGAATTACAGTAGAGCACCGCTGATATTCTTTAGGGGACCACGAAACAAAAACTATTATGTGGGTAAAATTTAGCGTTTGATAGTTCTAACCGATGAGACGAAAAAAAAAACATACTTTAAGTTGTACAGTTGTACAGGGAGCCAACAAAATATTCAAAATCCGCTCAGTAAAGCTTGTTAGATTTGGACGTTAAACACTTTTGGAGCAGTCATAGTCATGAATCACACTAAAGGCACTTGCGATGAATCTTCAATAACAGCATCTTTTCAATTATGTTCAGTCTTTTTTCAGCTTCTATGCTGCCTCATATATTGAAGTGTCTGCACAATGTAGCGAAGGTCACGAGACAGCATCTGCGAACGTGGGTCTGAGCCTTCGTGCACCTCCTACAGTTAAACCTGCTTATAACGAACCTCCATATAACGAATTCCTGGATATAACGAAGTTTTCTATTCCACGCCATTACTCCATAGAAGCACATGTATTTGAGACCTCTACGTAACAAAGTGGCAGCAGTAGACCCCCTCGATATAACGAATTTCCCCTTCCGACAGCATAGAGATTTCGCCCCAAATATTGTCAATTTTGCGCGAGCGGCAACCGGAAGCACCTTGTCCGCCACGACGGAATGCGAAGCGAGCGCACGTGTGCGTGCATGTGCAAGGCGGGCCTGCATCTCTCGACCCGGCGATCTTGCCACCGCGGGCGTGACCTTTCCCCCTCCCTTCATTCAAACCTGATCCTGACGCTTGCTGCAGCTGGCCTAGCCCGCCAAGCCGGCACTCTCTCCCTTTCAAGTTGATGTTGCCGACGCGCTGGTACACGCTGTGACACATCATACTCGGATGAGCGCGGACGCGCGCTGTCAAACGCTGGCGGCGTGTGGAAGTGCCACTGGAGAAGCGAGCGAAGTGACCTTCGTGCTGTTGTCTATCGCTTCAACGAAAACTGAGCGCCGAGAACACACAGCACGCACAAAGCTACGAGCCGCCGACAGACCTACACTGCTAGACTCTGCCCCAACGCAGATCATGTTCAAGATACGGCCGCGCACCGCCGCCGCGCAGTACGCAGTTGATGCCAGAGTACAGTACAACGCCTCCTCGCTATCCCTCCCTCCCCCCTCGCTCGCTCGCTCGCTGGTGCCTCGAGCGCAATAGTTGAGGCGTAAACTCGTAAAGGCTCATGGGAAACGTTGTCTGCTCGGCGCTTCCGGTTCAATTGCTGACGGTTCCGGCGCGCGATCTCCCGTTCGCGGGGCCGGTCGTGCTTGCTCACTCACACTTCCCACAAGGTATCGCCCACGCTGCAAATATCTAGAGCCCGTGACGGTCGCATCGATGACTCACAATTATATCTCAGCATAGGCAGTCATTTTAAATATTTTTTCCTAGCCGAATCGACCGAACACGTGAATTAGGTATGCGTGCTGTCACAGTTCCGGGCTTACTTGAATGACGAGTCGCACTTTATTGTTCTCAAGTGAATTCTGTTTGGATCAACGATGTGAGCGATCTTGTAACATTTCAATCGTGAATATCAGATTTGTGCTAGAGCCTGTCGTATACACTAACGTGTTTGCCTTTCTTAGTCCTTGATAAATCGCGTTGAGCAAGCGCCGCACAGCTAAGAACCTTGACTTTCCCTTAAAAAAAATACCTTCCACACGTTTAGCTTTCCGAACTTTTATACCACTGATAACGTAGATGCTTGGACAAGTTTATATGACATACTAGGAATTTTATATCATTTTACAGCGAACCTTTATAGGTTTTGTGACGTTTATCATGCTTGTGTTGTTTTCTAAATAACTTGCTGTCCACGTTACTGATAAAATTTCATGGAACATGCTTAATAACCACACGTTCACCACGAGGTCGGCATGGTTTAACGATGCTTTAACTTAGTATCTCTTTCTGCAACCTCACCAAAACATTTGTTATACAAGCCTAAAGAAATTTATAACACATTTTAATGCGATCAAAGCTGCAGTATACCTCTTGTGTTTGAGACACTTTGTGATAGTTATAAGGATTATAAACAGGGATAAGGTGCCTCAGAAAGGCTGGCCAATGTTTCGATAGGAGGACCTATCTTCGTCACGTCACGTCGATGTTGGCTGTGGCTGGCTGTAAAGGTCTCTCCCTTTACAGCCAGCCACAGCCGACATCGACGTGACGTCACTCCACTAACCCTTTAAAACTAACCCGCCGAGGATGACGAGGCCGCCTGTGACGAAGATAGGTCCTCCTATCGAAACGTTGGCCAGCCTTTCTGAGGCACCTTATCCCTGTTTATAATCCTTATTCCTCGTGTGCTACTCCATTAGTCAGCCATCTTTTTTGATTTTGGATTTGTGATAGTTATGTAAGATATCGAACGTTAGGTATGCTAGAAGCGTTCGTCGACTGCAGTTCACTTCTGCGCACGTTTGAGTCTGTCTTAATACTATGCTTTCAACGTCTCTTTATAAGTAATATTGCAGCTTTGTGATCGTTACGATAGTGTTTCTCGTCTTGTGCACCTTTAACAAAATGTACGAGAAGAATTACGGTCTATGCCTTTTAAGTCCTCCCACTACACCTTGCTCATCTTGCATCGAGCACTAAATTAAGGTAGCTATACTACATATGCAAGGTATTCGCTTAAATGTTGTTCCAAGACATTCGTACCAAGAAAAAGTTATGAATTGGAACCTCCTGCCCGCCTCTAATGCCTCCACTACTAAACCATGCATGTTTGATCAAATCAGCCTAGTGAAACTTAGATGTAACAAGTAAAAAAAATCAGATCCCTATTCCACTACTGTGCAGATGGAAGCTAGCGAAGCTTTGGTGAGTTCTGTCGTTGGCACGAACAGAATTCACTATACCTACTTCACGTGTTCGGTCGATTTGGCTAGAAAAAATATTTTAAAAACTGCCTATGCTCAGATATTATGGTCAGTCATCGACGCGACTGTCACGGGCTCTAGATATTTACAGCGTGGGCGATACCTTGTGATGAAAGTGCACAGAGAGCAAGCGCGACCGGCCCCGCGAACGGAGAATCGTGTGCCGGAACCGTCAGCGGTTGAACTGGAAGCGCCGAGCAGATGGCGTTTCCCATGAGCCTTTACGAGTTTACGCCTCACCTATGGAAGAAGGCGTGCTTCCTCCCTGCTTTTCTTGCGCGCGCGAGATTAGCCGCGGTCGTCGGCTCCCTTCGCACGTTTTCACTCGTACATACAGCATACGGCGCGCGGCGACTGCGTTATCGCCCTTGGAGTTTATACGGGATATCTATGAGCCAAAACCAATTTTAGAGCCACAACGCGTCATAGACACCATCTTTATGTAGCAAATACGGATCTCAAGGGCCATACTTTTCTGGCGGAAACCGAAAATACGTCATAGTTGTCGCCCCCGGCACTTTGGGCGGCCAATGCCATCGTCCAGTCACTAAGCCAAGCGACATGAAAAGTCAAAATGGCCGCTTGGGCTGTCACGGGGTGGCAGTTCGCAACGTATGATGCGGGAACGGTCCCACAGTTGCGACGCAACAGCGGGGTTACCAATGCATTGGGTTCTATGGGAGCTGTGCCGGGACCGGCCGAAAACGAACAGCCGGGAAAACGCAGCCCCCGGGAATGTAACAGCGGGGTTCTATGTAACACTATACAACGCTACAACGCCATCGTGACGCTCGCTCTTTGTTTCCGATGCCTCGCGCTTGTGCGAAACGACACGCGTCCACGGATCCGGTACCAGGTGTGACATTCCAAGGATGAGTGCTTTGACGAAAACGGAAAATGGGTGCGCGTTACAATTGAGGGCGCATTAGAATCGAGTAAATATGGTAAGCATTTCTTTTTCGAATTTTCGTGCCGAACCTGCATATAACGAAATCCTCTTTATAACGAAGTTTTTCGGGAATTTGTCAATTTCGTTATATCCAGGTTTAACTGTATTTGCTTTCAACTTCATGAACTTTGTTGAGATTGAGATTGGTGACCAGCAATGGTCTGAACATGGCAGTGGTGATCCTTCTGCACCACATGTCAGGCTCTGCGAAGTGACATTTTTCACCAGTGACATACAGCAGTCAATGCAGGCACTGCCAATGGATCTTGCCATGTCAGTGGTGTGCCGGTGGTTTCGGGACGTAACAATGGGGAAGAGAAACGTAAAAACTGGATGCTAGAGCACACAACAACCTTGCGGAAATAAATGGGACTGGTGCTTCAGAGCGTAGGAGCTGAGAGAACGTAACAAACAGGAACATATCAACGAGGTTCTACTGTAGTGTCTTCTGGGAGGCAAGCAACAAACCCAATGTAGCTGTGCCAAGCCCTATTCATAGCTGCAGGTTGGTGCTTTCTGCACTTGCTGCTGTCGTCCATATGCAGTTATAAGAGCAACTTCATCTAAAAGTTTTTTATGCTCTTGTTTTATATGTAACAGCTAATTGCCTAATTTCTTATACAAATACTATGAAAAAAAAATTAAGAGGGCCTTTTAACCCTTTCAAACACTATGTACAAAATTGTGTGCACCAAGACAGTGCATCAACAGCAAAAGCACTGATGAAAGTAATGATATTTACAATGTGTCGCATATATCTTGAAACACTTATGACTGGAATTGTGCTGCAATTTTGGATAACATGTGCAAAATGTCTTAGAACAATGAGTGGGAAGGTAGACGGTTGGGTGTTCTTGCTAGGTGTCAGTATGTTGTTGTATGTAGCGGGTTCACTTATTTCATTGTTTTTCACAATGTCATGCACCAGGCACAATTTTCAAGAGGATGGATAAGTGCTTTTCAAGCTTTTCAATACACAAAATAGTTGATGCTCTCATATTTGATGTTTCTGTAGCGAGTTGTCGCGTGGAGTCCACATTCTGTACTCTTGACAAAACTCAATACAGAATTGAAAATTCTGAATCTTTTTTGCAGGTCTACACTTTCTATGATTCTGAAGATGCAAGAAATGTGATGAAAGTAAGTTTTCAATCAACAGGATAAAGTGGCATCAGAAAGGGTTAAAGGAAAGCCCTACGCGTCACCCAATATAGTGACAGCAGGCCCGTATAGTTTTCACTGTACCAGCAGACCCAATGCTCACCACTTGAAGTTCTTCATGAGCCATGTCAATCACAATTTGAAAAACGGTGGGCTTGAACAGCACATTCGTGGCTTTGGCTGAGCGCTGGCGTATGGCTTGTGGCAAACTCCAGCAATACCAAGAGACCAACAGTGACTTGATTGTCTCTGGAAGCACTGTGAGGAGTAGCACGATGAACAAGCTGAACAGCTTCAGCAGGCGGGCATCCCACGTTAGACTACAAGCATTGGGAGCCTCAGAGAGCCGCTCAATCACAGGGAACAGCAGGAAAGAACGTTTCACCTGGGTGACAAAGAAGACAAGGCAGTCAGCACAGTAAAACCTGCTTTGCAGATTATAAGAGAAAGGGGGGGGGGGGGGGGGTTACGTCGTTCACATTATGGCCTTAACACATGTTATTGGGAATAAATTAAGTTGTTCTGAAGCATGCCAGTATCTTTTACCACAGGCTCGGTTTTTCTCGAAGTCTCTCGCAGAGTTCCATTTCACGGAAACTATGTCATCGCCTGACGTGGCTCAATGCAGGACAGCACACATACATCAACTTGGCATGTACAGGCACGGCCACTGCTAGCAGGAACATGGAGCAAGTGGCATCGCTCTGTGGAGTGCCCCACCACAAGCGCCTCATGAAGTCTTGCAACGTAGCTGCAATCAAAGTAATTAGCAAAAAAGCCTGGCGAGTCGTCTGTTAAGACTTCACGTGGTGCAAGTGGTGGCACTCCGCAGAGTGCTTCCCCAGGCTCCTGTGTTCCCGCTAGCAGTGGCCACACCTATACATATAGTCATCGGTACTACCCCTGCTGCAGATGTACTGGTCGTCAGCTCTGCCCTGTACGAAACTTCACAAGGAAACAACAAATGCTACCTAAGTATCATCACTGCATGAAATATACACCTCCAAGTGCATAATTCCTTTAGTAAACCGAATTAATTTATTTCACTCGTTCTTTCGTGTTAAAGCAAATAGCTCCCCTTGGTTTTTTTGCCCGTTTTTCGTACTCCAATGGGCACATTCATCGCTAAATGCCAATTAGCTCTTGGGGATGCATGTGCTGTCACATAATAGCTTTGTGGCATCTGAATGTTTAGATGCTCTGGTTGGTGGTGGTGCTGTGTCACATTTTTCCTCCGCTTAATTTTGTTTTGCCTTCTGGTCCAAGCTCTCGAAATGTACTCTTCTTCTGCGGCTAATGCATATTTCAATGCCGTACACTTGCAAACCTGTTTGTGAATACCTTTACTGTTCCTATGGCACTCAGCACCTGAAGCTTCTGTGGTAACCTAGTTTGGTTCAGAAATCAAGTAGTCCTATAATTTTTCTGGGGTTTAGAGAGTTTTGACCTTCATATAGCACAATAAAAAAATAATAAGAGCCAAGTCGAAGATGTAATGTCAGTATTTTTTTAGCAAGAGTGGGCAGGTAGGAGCACTCATAACTCGAGAGGGTCACACAGGCCATGTACATTTCCAATTTACACAGGCTGCATTTCCAATACCCCTGTTTTAGCAGCTAATAACATTAACATTTACTATGGCACTGAAAGTAGCAACAGCTTTTAGACCACAAACACGGATGGTTGAAAAAAATATGTATTATGGAAAAAACTAGTTTTGTCATTTTTTTTTCTGAGCACCTGAAAATTTGGCTGATATTTCCAGCCCGCAAAAGTAACAACATAAAATTCAAACAAAATTATGTGCAGAAAAAGGACCAACAGATGAAACTGAAATTTTACAGTGGAACTGGCTATCATTCGAACAAAGGAGATCGATGGCATAGCTATCACGCAATGTCGGCATAGCTTGTGCATGAAAGTTGTGAAATTGCATGCCACCTTTGTGAAGTTTTGATGTCATGTTGACTGCACCGTATCCGCCCAATATTGTATTTCTAGTCGAGAAAATAAAATATGTTGACAGTCTGTTCATATCTTTTCTTTACCTGTATAGCGCACAGAATCACCCTGCTACAAATATTTATAGTGGACATTGTGAAACCTAGTTTACTTCAAATTAATAATAAGAAACATTTTTTTAAACATAGTTGAAAATTTCTAGAAATTCCACATCTCTAATCTAAACATGGAGCTACAAAAGTGGTGCCACTCACATTGAGTTCCTTGAGCTCCTCGAGCACCTGAAGCATCATGTAGGCCCCGATTGAGTGGCTGGCCAGGAAGATGGCACGATTTCCAGTCACTTGACTCCTGAGAAATTCCACTTTGTGTCTCACCTGCCCATAAAGCCCATACAGGTGCCAGTGATCTGCATAAAATGGAAAGAAAAACAATTCAATTTTAGTCACAATGCATCCCGAAGATTGGGCATTACTGCGCCTGGATTCATATTTGGGTGCAGTAATACCTTAGTTGGTGTCTTGATAGAAAAAAGCATGTGCAGCATTACCCGCCGTGGTGGCTTAGTGCCTATAGCATTGCGCTGCTAAGCACAAGGTTGTGCGATCGAATCCCGGCTGCTGCAGTCGCATTTTGATGGGGGTGAAATGCAAAAACACCAGTGTACTGTGGATTGGGTACACATCCCCAGGTGGTAAAAATTAATCTGTAGTCTCCCACTATGGCATGCCTCCATAATCAGATTGTGCTTTTAGCAAATAAAACCCTAGAATGTATTTTTTATTTTTGATGGCTGCTGCCAAATCCCAGGCACCTTTTATACCTACTGCATTGTCACTGATATGTGTACAAGTGATTGTATTTGTTGTACTAGTTTGTTATTGAGATGGCCGCCGCTATAGCTTGTTACAATGTTTTGTAGTGCCACGTGATCATTCCTTTATATGCAAGCCTGCAATACAATGAGAGTTTTCTTTGCACAGTGGAATCTCGGTAAATGGAAATTGCTTAAATGGAATTGACTGTTAAACTAAACAACAGCCTCTATATTGAATCGTTTTATATTTGGATAACGCAAAACAACACACTATTCGGAACAAAAATTTCCGCGACTCTCAGTAAATGGAACAGAAGCAAGCTCTAAAGTATATTTTTTTAAAAGTAAAAGCTAAAATTTAATTTTATTTTGCAAAACCTGTCTTCTATGCAGAAAGACCTTCTTATAAAGCAGTGGCAGACTCAAGCAAGCAAAGATTAAATAGATATTTAAAGGGGCGCTGAAACACTTTTCGAACATTGTAAAAAACATTGCCAATTTGTCGTAGAGGCTGCTGTGAACATGTGAGCCAAGTATTACTGCACTGCATGCAGCAGGAAATTTACAATCTTCCGTCAAAAATACAGAAAAAATGCTTTCTCTCACTTCCGCATGCAGCGTCATCAAAAGCAGCTGGCCCACCAATGCTACTGGCTGATTTCGTGATGGCAAGAGCATTCCCAGTAATACACAATTGCTAATTTTTAGTAAAATATTGGAAAGATATATGTCTGCGATCTCAAAAAGACAGAAAAATAATTTCATCTTTGCACTGCACATAGCTGCATCAGTTGCGCGTGGCCTTCGAGATGGCAGCGGCGTGCTGCATCGCATAGTCTATCGCAGCCACCACGGGGTGCTGCGACACACCCTTTTACCGCCGCGACAATAAATTTTTGGCCAAGCTTTTCTCTCTTGGCTTCACTGCTGAGTAGCTTCTAGCACGCTAGTGGAGCCGAAAAGAAAGAAAAACAAAAAAAAAGCCGGGTAGCGGTGCGAAACTGCCACTTTTAGCTGAAGGATTCGAAAAATTTTTGTGGCATGAGATGACATTCCTTTAATAGTGAGGCCATTCAATTATTAGATTGAAAAGTGTTTCAGAGTCCCTTTAATGCATAGCATGTGCAGTCCAGACAGCTTGGTAGTGCCGTAACTCGCCCCATAGACGGCCAAAATAAGAACCGCTGAAATTTCGGACACCGTACAGAGGGCCTTGTATAATTTGAACTCCACCAGCCCGACCCCGCGCTAATTCAGCCACCGATTGAGTCGAGCAGTAAGAGCGATGCTTTTGCTTTGATACATTGCTGGTGCCTCCTCTAAATCAAAACTTGCGAAGCCTAGCCAATACAGATGTCGCCGGCTGCAATCGAACCGTGGGACAAACTAGCTGTTACATTCACTTCTTTATATTTAGTACGTCTAACAGTGTTAAAAGGGTTTTGACATACCAGCGCTACACCTCTGCTCTTCTCGCTCAATAAACGGAACTCCTTCTAATTGAAACATATTTCTACGGTGAGGTTCCATTTAATAATTCTACTGCACATGAGCGCTTTTTGAATTTAATGCATTCGCCGCTCCTGCCTAAGGTCGCGGCGAAGATTGGATGGCAAAGACTGGCTTTAAAATAAAATAAATATAGTAGGTAGTTATGTCCGCTTCACTGTTGAAAAAGCAACTGAGGCCATGCTGTGTCAGCCACGAGGTGTTAATAAATACTATAGTACAAAATGCTGGAGATTATAAGAGTGAAGTTAAAGAGAGATGCTTTGTTTGGCTCGTGTTTACTTAGTCCAAGACTTGCAAAAAGGAGTTTTCTGGTGATACTTCCTTACCTCAAGCCTTACGTTCTTATGCAGCTATAGTTGTGTAGCAGAAATGTTTGCTCACAACTTGGAAAGAAAATGATTTGAGTGTACACATATTTGAACACTCTAACGTAGACAGATAGGCAAATTATGGCTATGAATTCTTTCCAATTTTGTGAATACGAGGGTCGTCAAACTCAATCCGGGACTTTTTTTTCTTTCCAGGTTTAAATGGACGCCTAGGCTGGAGGTTTTGTATGCAGCAGAAACTGGCACCTGTGTCCTGTTACTGGTAGACGTCACTCATTTTCCCGCGCTTCTGGATAGACTGTTATTCAAGAGGGTGGACAACAATGTGAACGTCTACATGAAACAGCGTCTTGTGATGGAGTTTTTAGTGAATGAGGGCATAAAACCTGCTGAAATTTACAGAAGGACTTCAGGCTCAGTAGGGTGATGAGACACTCAGTGGCAGTAAGACATCTGAATGGTGTAAGTGCTTCAAAGATGGCCCTATCTCTATTACTGACGATCCCGGTCATGGTGCATCACAGCCCACGATAGTCATTCCTGAGAACATTCAGCGCATGGAGCAGCTGGTCCTGAACAATCGACGCATAACCTGTCGTGAAATTGCAAGGGTGTGTAATCTGTCATTAGGTACAGCGAACACAATAATTCATGATCATTTGTTGTTCCGAAAAGCGAGACGCAGAAGAGTTGAAGTCTGTAGAGAACTGAAGCAATGCTATGAAAGGGAAGGCCAGGATTTTCTGAATCGCATCATGACATGTGACGAAACATGGGTTCACCATTTCACCCCAGAATACCCACAAGAGCATCGATGCAGTGGAAGCATATGGAATCACCACCTCCCAAGAAATTTTGAAGTTACGTCTGCTGGTAAAGTGATGGCAAGTGTATTCTGGGATAAACAGGGAATTATTCATGTTGATTTGTTACCCCACGGTGTCACTATCAACAGTGAGTATTACTGCCGTGTTCTGCGTGATGTGCACAAGAGTTTACAGAAGGAACATCTGGGTTTGATCACAAAGGGTGAGGTCTTTTTGCAAGACAATGCACGACCGCATACCACTCCCCCCCCCCCCCCCCAACGCACATTCCAAACAATCCCGGAACTTGGCTGGGAGATATTACCCCCTCCCCCCTTATAGTCCTGACTTAGCACCAAGTGATTTCCATCTGTTTGGGCACCTGAAGGAGTTCCTTGGAGGAAAACATTGCAACACTGATGATGAAATGAAGAATGGTGTCCTGCAATGATTCCGTCATGATAATAAATCTTTCTATGCCGAATCTTTCTATGCATTCCAGGCATTAGTTAAATGCTAGGATAAGTGTATAACTGTAGCTGGAGGTTATGTGGAAAAGTAAATCCGCTTTCCACACTTTGAAATTTGTTCTTCAATTTGTTTTTTAAAAAAAGTCCCGGATTGACTTGCGCGACCCTCGTACATAAGCTTCATTTGGAAGACATATACAAGTTTCACTCAATTCAATTTCAAATATAGTGATAAACAATTCAACCCTATATGGTACCGTGTTCATGTACCATTGGAATCACATATATACAAGTGCCACAGTGACAAGCACAATTGTCAAATGGCAGTATGACTGTACTACCATTTATCTCAAGCCACAGTAGCAAAAGTCTGTATCGGTTTCTAAATTCAAAGTCCCTGTGCATGAAAGCATATACAGGGACTTTATCTAAATCCAGCAACAGCCATTTTCAAATAACCGCAATGCAACATATGATGTGACATGTCACAACATCCTCCTCATCTTCCCTTGAGCTAAAAAAAAGAAAAGAAAAATAATAACAATAATAAGGACAACCCTTTGATTCCACGAAGGATTATGTTAATCTCAGGCAAAGTAGTTACAGGGGGCCTGGACCATGACAGAAGGAAATCTGCATACGAACAAAGGTGGGCTGAGCAAATTTGGAAGAAACTCCCAAGTCCTGAATGGCACCTTGTTGATGATGTTGAAAATAAAAGTGCACATCTATGCAGTGACTATATGTGATGAAAAAAATTCGATGAGACAGAAAGATAGCAGCATGCAATCACATGTGGAACTTGGGTAGATCACTTTCGAGCTGAAATTAAAAAGAAGTTAAGCAGTTTGGGGTAATGTAATGTAGTTAGGTGTAATGCAATTACGCAGCTCATGTGTAATGCCCTGTGTGTGTAATGCTCATGTGCTACATGAGCATTACATTCGCACTCACCGTAATAGCTAAGCAATATGAGAGGAATTACTATGAAATTATATATCTACTTCCTATATCTCACCTCTGCTGCCTTTATTTCGTACAAACTAGTACGAATTACTGTTGTATTCAATACACGATTACCTTTCGGCGTCGGTGCAGGGCGCTTCGTCACAACTTCGGTATGTCCCGCATGTGAAAGTCCGCAGACATGAATACTGCCGTCAAAATGGTCATATACTTCAGTGAGAAAGTCTTCATAGTACTCAATAATTCCTGGGTTCCCTGCGAACAGCAATCACATTGGTGCTACACGGAAAAACATCCATATTAAGGAAGCCGACCATGATAATGTCCCTTTCTAAATATGAATAAATCAGACACGCTTTAACACAATATATATATATAGCCGAATATCTGCATATGTGTGCTTTTATTTTATTCCTTTCTATCGTTTGATATGGCGTTCTCGTACAATTCGTTTGTAACGATCTCGCAAATAAAGGCAAAAAAGAAAGAAAAGAATGTAAGCACATTATTTGTACTTGAATAATTATTAAAGAGCAATGTTTCAATAGTAACGCTGAACTCTCTGTCATTTCGTTTTCCAAGTGATCCCGCCACTGCCAACGGTTGATGTGAAGGTTTCATGTGGCACTTGAAGCACTACATCGCTACGTAAAGCATGCATAATTATATGCCAAATATAATTATAAACATAAAGGTACACGCTGCTCAAATCTACCGCATCATGCCTACAGGAATCCTGCGTACGATTGCAGAAATTAGTAATATGAAACGAACCACTATAGCAGCTACGAACCTGGAATGAATATCAAAAGTGGCTCCTGGCAGTTGGGGCCAAGGTCAGTCTTTCCCACCTGGACAACTTTTGTTGGAACGCTGTTCACCGTCATGTATTCATAGCGCACCTTGGGAACTTGTCTCTGTGCCATCGCACGCGACTTCTGTGACGCTGTGATCAGAAGACGCGCGTTGCCGGCGTCGGACAATCAGTCGCTGATGTTTGAATGAACCATGAATGGAAACTGTCCCACGGGCTCACGATGGGGGACGGCGTGACCAAGGTAACTACAGCAGCTAAAGAGAAGCCCGCGACCGACTTGGCTCGTCTTTGCTTGTTTGGTTTCGCCGGTTTCGCACTTGCATGCAAAGCAAACGGCGGCGCTATATGGTACTGCTGTAGTGGTACTATGTAATATAGAGTCACTGGAAAAAATTACTCCAGTGACTCTAGTGTAGCTTAGAGTTAGTGTAGCTGTGGCATTGGCTGTGGTCGTGCTGTGGTCTATGATAAGAAAATAATCTGCTCGCCAGTTCGCCAGGTTCAACTAACAAAAGCATAGCCTTGAAGATCCGCGCCATAAATTTAGACGACGTCGCTTTATGGTACGTAAAGCCCATAGAAAATGGTTCGTATTAGGGTACCACCTACAAAAAGCTTCATAATCATACATAACTATTGTTTAGCAAATTTTAAAGAGTACCGACATTATTTTTTATTTGTATTTTTTTTTTCTTTTTTGTGAAATTAAGGTTCTTGATCTCAAATAAGTGTATGACGTGTTTTGGCCACCGCATGCTACTAGCAAAAGCATAGCTAGGGTGGCTAGAAGGGCTCCTTCTAGAAGGGCCTGTTCTAGCCACCGTAGCATAGCCTTCAAGAATCGCTTAGAAGGAGCCGTTACTGGGGTGTTGATTTGGACACCACTTATTGTAAAAGAAAGAAAAAGAAAAATCCTGCAGAAGCAAATTTAGTTTTGTTCTCTCAGCCAATGCTAAGTAGAACCAGGGTCCTTCAATGCTAAATGTATTGAAGGACCCTGGTAGAACTAAAGTCCTCGTAAACCATGCGGACTAGAACCAGCCCTAGAACATAACCCTAGTCATGAACTAGAACCAGCCTCAGTGATTGGAACCTCAGGGTCTCGAAGGCTATGTTTTCTGATGGCTGCATGCACCAGTTCTGAATATGGAGCCGGAGATTTCATGGCAGTCATGCTTTAAGGTAATGTTTAAAAAATGGCGTTTCTCTGTTATATGCATACTGTTGTGATTAATGAAAATCGGGCCTTTGGAATTGCCTTCGTCTGCGCCCCTTGCAGTGAGCAATGTTATCGTGTGTCATTTTCGGCGTGTGTAGTATGTAAAATGATGGCCTACGAAATTGGGTTCCAAAATGTGCTCGATGTTTCTTCTGAGAGGCGCAGACGAAGACACGTTCGCCGTTTTTACGGCGAAGCTGTTGCTAGGTTACAGGAGATTGCGTCCGTAGAAAACCGCAAGTGTAGTCATTGCCACACACACACGACACACACACACACACACACACACACACACACACACACACACACACACACACACACACACGCACGCACGCACGCCAGTAGCGCGCCCCCCAGGATCTCTGCCAGGGGGGGGGGGGGGGGTTGGCAGTTTGCAAATACCATCTAAACAGCACTAATTTCGATTTATTCACGGTAAATTGTAAAAAAATGCGCTTTTTGCGAGTGTGCAGACGATTGCGCGTCTTACATCTTAGTTGCAGTACTCAAACGCGTAAGGAAAGAAAAGGGGCTAAACAAAAAGGGGGGGGGGGGTTACAACTCCCGAATCACCCCCCCCCCCCCCCGTGGTGCGCCACTGACACACACACACACACACCACACACACACACACACACACACACACACACACCACACACACACACCACACACACACACACACACACACACACACACACACACACACACACACACACACACACACACCACACACACACACCACACACACACACACACACACACACACACACACACACACACACACACACACACACACAAAGATTAACAGTCAAAAACCACTGAAATGGGTTCGGAAGTGGGCACTATGTGAAGGAAACACTAAAGGATGATGGTAGAAGTCATTGTCATGACCATGACTCAGCAAAAATGACAGTGACTCAGCGAAAAAAGATTAACACTCAAAAACCAATAGAATAGAAGGTTCGGATGTGGTACTAAGTGAAGGAAAAGTCTAAAGGTTGGCTGTCGAAGTCATAGTCATCAGCATGACTAAGGCTTTCGCCTTAAGGTCTCTTACGCATAGTTAAAGGGACTCCTGAGGACTCATGACATGAATATCATGACATGCATGCCATGTAGGTCATGAAACAGCTGCATACGTCTTCGTGCTCTCGTGCGTTTTGGTCGTGAAATCAAGCGCCCTGCACATGCGGCCGCTGGTCACAGCAACATGTCGCTCCGCTCGTCAGATAGTAAATATAAAATAAGCTTAGAACTGCGACGCCTTTCGTCTAATAAATGTGTCACAATTTGTGACATAAAAGTATGCGACGATGCCAGTTCAAATTACATGACGCATGCCCACCTCTTTCTTTTTTTCGCATAAGTGGCACACTATTTCTAGTTCGTGAATGCGAACACTGAGAGAAGTCCTCTATAGCCCTAATGCGCATAAATGGTTTATTGTGTACTTAGACCAAACTATTGCTGTTTTCATGCGCACATTAAGAAAATTAGTTTCGCTCGTAACGCGAAACAGGGACGTGATAGCTGGCGAAATATAATGCGCGTCAAACTGTCTCGAGCGGTGTTTATTGGAGTGAACCTTCGCATGGTGCGAGCTAGCAATCTTCATTCGGGAAGTACCACAAGTGGGAGTCGCATGCGTTTGTGGAACTTGCACCTCCCGGTGTTAAAATGGAAAGACTCGGCTTTTCTTTCTCCTCTTACCTATATACATACTTTGACACTGGTCTCTTCTAAAACAACCCTTTAGTTTATTATATATTGCTGGATTCGTTAGGCTTTTCTCAAATTAGTGTTCGGGACTCCATTAACAGGCCTCACGCTATCCTTGAAGAAAACAAGGCGACGTCGGCTGTGCCATTCAGTAAACATGGGAAGAAGCCGAGCGCTATAGATAACGAAGGCTAGTGAAGACGCTGCAGATATATTCAATCTTTGTCATTGCATGCGGAAGAAGAAAACCTAATTTAGGACTGTCTCCACAGGGATGTATGCATCGCCATAGAGAAATTTGTTGCTGAATCTAACAGATTTCGTTGTTAATCGTATTAATTATTTCATTCTTCCCTCACTGTCTCATTTATATATATATATATATATATATATATATATATATATATATATATACATATTTTGTTTCTTTATGGTGTTCTATCAAAATGACGGTTTACTGAATCGTCTTATTTTACTCTCTTTAATTTATTCGTTAAAATGATCGATTTCCAAGTTTATTCGCTTATCACATATCTAAAATCTACCCGACTCTTGGCCAATCTCCCTGAATGGGTATGTGTCAATGACTTGACGGTCCTCACCATCTTCATCAACTGGGAAGGCGACATGCTAGAGCCCGAAGAAGGCGCGGACACAAATCATGCCAATGTTGCTGACGCAATTAACTTGTGCAGCTGCCGGTTAGATTTGATGTGTGTTGCCTGACTTCGTAATTGTTCTGCCTTCCAGCACTGCGAAAGTGGTGCCCTGCACCGCTATCTTGTACGCGTTCGAAAAGCCGACGTTCGGTTTCGCCTCATCCGATTGGCCTAGACTGGCCTATGCGGCGATATCGGCGCGGCCTGGGAAATCGCGTGAGACGAAACCGAACGTCGACTTTTCGAACGCGTACAAGATAGCGGCCCTGCTCAAGCGTCTTATCGTCCGAGGACGCTCGTGGTTTGCATTTATACTGTAGTGATCTTCCGGGACGACTGTACATCGGGTATAGCACGGGAGTAGCTGCTGCGGACAGACGACAAAAAAAGTCTCCAAATTATTTACTCATTCCAATCGTCTTGAGCAGTATATTGACGAAATACCTATTAGTTTGTCAGCTTCGATACCATGTATTGTCATTGGCGGGTACATTCCCGGTTGTTGTAAGAGAGATAGTGGTCGCTCCTTCGTGTCTCGCGATCTGCACGCCAGCTGATATCCCATGCAAGATTAGAGGATGCTTAAGCCAGGTCTAGACAGTTGGCATAACTAAAACCCCTTAAAAACGTTGCCATTATTCGTATAACAAGGCGACATCTATCGATCGCCTTTACAAGGATATCTCCTACGAGAATTTGTACGATTGCTTTCTGAACTAATCTATAGCGGGCGTTAAAATCTCCCCAAATTAGTACTGGTTTTTGTGCTTTACCGAGGAAACGGACGAAGGAGGATTTGGTACTTCGTGTATACAGTTTCAAATAGACATGAGTTATTGTCACGGCGAAGCACGTCCATGTCCGAAGAGTCTACGAGACAAGAAGGGATGTCGGGTCAGACGCATGACATTGCTCTGCTTGTGCTTGAATTTCTCGGTGACGTGTAGGCAACATAGTTAGAAACTCGAAGCTCAGAGCCTGTACGCTAGCTTCCCTTAACCACAAAACAGGAAAGCTGTATCGACCAACAAGCTTCCTAAAGTCCGTGCTCTTACACCTGAGGTCATTAGCATTTCACTGAAACACAGCTTGTAGAAACAGTTGTCCATTATGCGAGCCATTGTGTTATACATTTTATTTTGCAGGGCGAGAGGTTCTAATGAAAGAACGGCAATCACTTCGGGACAGCTATTAGCTTGTGGAAAGACTCGCAGAATCGCCTTCAATGCGATGATGATAACCGGCATTACAATTTCGATGTGGGTTGTTCGTGATATGCACGCTACTAATGTCCACTGGAATTTGGAGAGGCCAAAACCGTTCACTCATGGAGGCCTTGAGTTGTTGATGATCTCACTGCCTTGTTATTGCGGCTTTGGAACACTTCGTTATCGTTATCGACGGTCCACCTTTGCGCTACGTTTGTTTTTCTGTTTTGTAGTTGCCTTCGCATATGGCAACGAAGGTGTTTTTTATATAACGTTGAAATAACAAGAAGTAGATTCATGGTGTCAATATGTGGAAGGGGTGAGCCTTGTTTTGGAGTCCTTCCAAGCAAAATCTTTTGCCGTTTCGGTCGAGAAACCGCCTGATGTTTTGCACACCCAGCACGATGGTACTGTTGTGTCTGGCGGTTCTTCGGGACAAAGGAGGCCTCATCGACAGACGTGAAGCTATGAAGTGCTCTTCACGCTTGCCGTTTCTCGCGGCCGGGGAGCGTCACCGTCACCTGGGACTGATGGATGAGCAATCAGTCCCCAGACTGCAATGGGTCATCGGTCTCGTGCGTAGCTAAAACGGCAACATCGCTCTTGGTGTGCTTCCGTGAAGCACCAGCGCCCGCCCGAACTACGACAAGGCCCGACGCCGACTTTGACGCGCCAACCAGGAGCCCCTTCCGAGACAACAGCCACCGCCCTCCCTGGAAACGGTTGATTCCGCGAAATGACCGTCACGGAGAGGCGACTAATTCTTGAAAGGAGCCAGCGTCGAGCATTCCCGTGGGAAACACGTCAACGTTTGGTTCCCAAGGTGTCACCCGTTACCTGGTGGGGGCGATCAGGCGACATTGGAGGCGGAGCCCCGCGGGAAGGGAACACATCATGGGTGGTACATTGCGAAGTGGTAGAAGATGGTCATTGGCTAAGAAGAACTAAAGTGCATTTCCTCGTCGAGTGAAAGAGGGAAACGAAAGGGATAAAACAGCGGGGCTTGAGTGTTGTGAGAACTCTCGGAGATGTAAACGCTAGAACATGCAAATATGTTAGCATGTAGACGGCTCCAACATCATGGAGCCCCTTCTTGTAAAATACCACATATAAAACCGTTTTCTGATCTCACTGGATCTCTCCTTCTCCCGGCACCTGGCACGTCACCATCCATGGAACCTCCGTGGCCGCTCGGACCCTCGGACTTCGCAACAGTACAAGGGCGACATGTGCAGTTTGCACACTTCGGCTGATTTCTATGCACGTTGTAAATGAGTTCCAATGTTGCTTGCTTTAAAGCTTGCACCGGTGCTCCAGCTTTCTCTACACACATGGTTCGGTGAAAGTCAACAGCTCTGCGGCTGCAGCCATCATCCCGGTAAAAATCTGAAAAAAAAAATCAAGTTGAATACATCATGTATTATCACATCGGCGGGTACAGAGCTTGCTGCATTTCGTGCTGCACTTAAATTCATTAGTCAGAAGCCACCGTAACAATGGACAGTTTCTGCGACTCCAATGCAGCTCTCCAAAGCCTACAAAAAGCAAAGTGCCACTGACCCAATGAAGAACATGTCCCGGAGATTCGACATAGCCTATCAGTGGCGTAGCCCCGAAAAACGTTTCTGACTATGCCACTGCCTGTCATCGCATCCATGACAAAGGAACATGGCAATTTTTCAATAGATTCCGGGACACTGCAATTTCAGCGGGAATGACCAGCCGCCCGATCTGCATGTGAGAGCGGTCGATGTTCTTTGATTCCGCTTTCTCGAACTTATACGCTGCAGCTGTGCTGCGTTGTATGTCCCGTGGATGTACATTGCCCCTGTGGGTCTGGAACATTTTCAGCATGTGTCAGCGTTTTCAGCATACGCACTTTTCCGTTGGTTGTCTCCGGATCTGCAACTAGATTTACCGCTTGGATTACCACGTTGCGAACATACGATGTACCGTTTGGGCTAGGCGTCGCATTTTCTAACTCCTAGTTCTATATGCCTTCCTTGTTGGAATGCTTGACAGCCCCACGTGCGACACATGCAGCTGTGACGAGACACTCACCCACTTTATCTGTGCCTGTCCTACGCTATAGTACCTATAGAAGCAAGTGATGTACACAGCGCTGGATCGACTGGACAATCGTTCCCTATTAGAACAAAATGTCCTAGGGCCAGTTCTCCCACAGAAACTCCATGCAGAAGGCTTTATTCACGCTATTCGGGTTCCTGAGGTCTACGGGGCTTCATGATATAGACTAAAAGCGCCACCTGCTACCGCTGTATATTTACATTGTTTGTGCTAATCTCTTATTTCTCTCTCTCTCTCCGCTTCCGCCCTTTCTCTTTTTATCTCCTACCCCTTCTCCCTGTGCAAGG
>NC_051157.2:90227086-90272086 GCF_013339745.2 Dermacentor silvarum
GACCGCCTCCGAACCAGCACCGGGTCGGTGCTTCAGCCGCCGGGCGTGATGTGACAGAGCGATGAAGAAGACGTTTGGAGATGACTTGAAGAAGACGACGCTCCGGAATTCGCGAGCTATGATCTTGTCAGCCGCTGCCATTCTTGTAAATACAGTGTAAATATATTCCTTGCTTTTCCCCGTAACAATATAATTGTTAAATTGCAAAATTACCATAAAAATGTCACAGTTTCGCCCTAAGGGCGAAGCAATGAATGCGATAGCAACACAGCAATGTCATACGAAGTACGGTAAGCGGCTTTGGTAGCAATATGAATTGTAGTAAACATGAGCTGATTAAGTAAGCAGGTGTGCTGCGGCGTAATAGACCGACATGAAGAGAGACTCGATGACCACGAGAAGGCGCGTGTGAAACGGTGGTGTTGATGAGAAGCGCTTCCTGTGGGCAGCGCGTGCGAAGGGACACACCTGTAGCGCTGCACTGCCGATCCGGGCAGCATTGCATGTGTAGCGTGCGTTGGAAAATGTGACCCGACTATTACTAACTGAATGAACAAGCGTGGTGTGAGCGCGCACAAACAAACACGAATAGATCACACTGAATGACTGCAGACAACGACTGTCAAAACGCTGGCAGCAAGCATACGCCGCAGCGGGCGAAGGTACGTGCGGTCTATCGCTTCAACGGAAACTGAGCGGCGCATGCACGGCGCATAAAGGTCAGACCCGTGTGGAGATAAGAGACGGTGCGGACGAGCGACGAGCGCGGTTGTAGGCAGAAGTGCGCCCCCCCCCCCCCCCCCGCTCTCTCCGTCGCTGGCTTCCTGCTTCCTTGCTTGCGCGTGGGAGATGAGTGCGTTCGCTCTCCGTGATAGCGCGCGTCCCCGCACGCTTCCGCTCGGGCATACGGCGCGCGGCGAAGATTTTATCTATAGGGAACCTCACGGCGACGGCGACGACGACGGCGACAACGACGGCGACGCCGACGGCAGAAATCTGGTTGAAGTGTCCATATAATTGCTATCGCAATAAAATGTCAAATTACAAGTTCCAAATTACACGTAATTCGTGACGCACAAGTCTGGTTTCACGTTAAGTGCATTCCGTGTGTCACAGCATGCGCGCAGGGCGCTTACGACTGCAGAGCGCGGGCTGTGCAAACGCAGTGGTGCGAACGGGTCGAGTCGGAAGCTGACCTGACCCGACCCGACCCGCTAGCGTCGGGTGGGGTCGGGTCGGTAAATCCGGTAAAGTTCCACGGTCGGCGGCGATGATCCTGCAAAACGCTGAACGAGGTCGAGCGGCAGGAAGGGAGGCGAGATGATGCGATGGAAGTCGAGCGAAGTGCCTGAAGTGCATCCTTAAAGCGTCGACTTGAATGTACGTATTGATGGGGTGGTCATGCGCGAAGACTATTGTTACTGCCGTGGATGCACACCTGGGAAGGCCAAGACATATTCGCACAGCTTGGGCTCGCGCAGACTGGAGGGCACGGAGGTTAGTACCATATACCAGTCCCAGCCAGTACAGGCAAGCTATAGCGTAGGAGACCTAGGAATAGTGCGTTATAGAGTTGGAGCATCGCTCTCACAGACGCACCCCATGACTTTCCCGGAGAAATCTGAGGACATGGGTTATCATGGTTGGCTTCTTTTTCAGGTAGGAGGCATGAGGACTCGAGGAGGATTCTAGGTCTGTTATCGCTCCTAGAAAGCGGTGCGTCTTCTCGTAAGTGATTGGCTGTCCATTAATTCGGACGACGTTTGGTCTCTTTTGGGACTGTTCGAGTGTCCGCTGTCCCCGTTCAACCACGGACCTAACGAGCAGTCAGTCGCAGACATCCGACTGCTTCACCATCACGCAATCGACAAGGGGCACAACATCATCTATCAGTGGTTACAGGATCACTGCGGAATTTCTTGTATTGACAGTGCGGATGGCGTTGCCCGGTCGGTCCATGGTGGTGTCCACTGTATACCGATACTAATGTCGAGAGCAGATGCAGCCACAAGCCTTCGCGCGCGCGAGCTTACACTGCAACTCAAGTGAATTTACATAGGCGCGTCTCCACTGGTTGAAACCATAAGTCTGCAACTCCTTCTTCCACCAGGGATACCGAGCTAAAGAAAAACTTCTGTGCCGCCTGTGGCTCGACGTGGCATTCACGAACCCCTACTACTTCCGCATCGGAATGGCCGTGCGAGAACTGTGGAGGTGAGGAGACGATCAAGCATCTTTTTTGTGAATGTTTCCGTTACAGTGTGGCACGGAAAGTGCTCACGACCACGCTCGGAAAACTAGACGATCGCCCCCTTACCGGCGAAAAAAATTTTTCGTCTGTCCAGTGTCCAGACGAAAAAATTCGTCTGGACACTGGTCCAGACGGGTTTCGTCACTCAAGGCCTTAAGTGTTCAGCTCGGGTTATTAAGGAATTCTGAATGATGCGACATACTTTGAAAATTGTAGTGAACTTATGTGCCATTATGTAGATTGTTTCTCACTCAATTTTTTTGTAAAGAGTGGCCAGCCGGTACTTCCACTGGCTAACCTCCCTGTCTTTTCCTCCCTTTTTTCTTCTTGTTCAACGAGTGGTGCTGAAAGATATACGTGAGTGTCGAAAACAGCTATTCGGGAACTGGTGACACTGCCTTATCTGTCTGAAGAACAATACAGACGAGGGTACGCGGAATGTGCGTTAGCGTTGAGGCAACGTTGGCACTGATGCAGCAGGTGGAAAAAAAATGACGAATAAAAAAAAAAAAAAGAGAAAGAACTAGCGACAAAAATGCGCGCGGAGGAAGCACCGAGAGGGTCCCACTGCGGAAGGGGTGTAGTACTTAAATACGAGTGCGGCGGGGGCAAACAGGAAGAATGCTGACACTCGCTCTTACCGAGTCGGCTTTTTAAGACGCGCTGCTATCTCTCTCTTGGCTTGCTGACGGCGGCTCCCAGAGAGTGCGCAACGTTGAGGAGACAACGACTGTAGCATATCAGGCCGATACGGGAGCGAAAAATCCGCGGCTCGTTTGTCGAGCCTTTAACCGCACCGTCCATGCACGTGGAATGCACGCAGGATCATTCAAGGCATCCCCGGCTCGGTGGACTCCTTTGCGAAACCAGGAATTATGAGCGAGATAACGTACTGGAGTGAGAAGTACACGTGCACTTCGGCTCTGTCAGGCTGGCGGAGATACGGTGTGTTGTGCGCTTTCAAATGCGTACGCATTTCTATGTCTACCCAACGAGAAAACCCGTCCGTCCGTCCGTCCGTCCGTCACGTAAGACGATCGCTTTCAAGATAGGGCCCGCAGCAGCGAGCGAATTCACCTTCGTGCTGCCTCTCGCTTCAACGCGAACTAAGCGGTGAGAACACAGTGCACAGACAGCTATCAGAACTCGCCGCACTCTGTCCCCATTGCAGATCACTTTCAAGATAAGGCCCACGCGGCCGCGTCATACGTAGCCGCCGCCGGTATACAGTTTATCACGGTTCATATTGGTTCGACACGAATGGATAAGGCGCTAAAGAGTGATAACGGCTTATATATATAATGATCGGAACGTCATCAGCGCACCTGGCGCTGCAACCTGCAGTAGTTTGCTCGCGTGATCAATTCACTTTGCGCAGCATGTTCGTGTCGTTGATACTGGTCGGATCAAGTTTCACAACATTGATAATGACACCGGGCTGCGTGGTGATGAGCAAGTGGCACAATGCTATACGTGCCAATGATTGGAATTACGAAAGAAGGGTCTGCGTAGTGGAAGTGAGTTTAAAGGAGGGCTGTAATACCCGTGTCACACGGGCAATTTTGTGTCACTTCGAGCAAGTGCACTTCAGCGCACTGAGTGTCACTTTGGTGGCGCGCTGCTCCACGAGAAGGAAAAGTGTCCTTTGGCATTGACGACATTGGCAATGGGTGAATCAGTAGGCAGAGCATATATATATATATATATATATATATATATATATATATATATATATATATATATATATATATATATAGAGAGAGAGAGAGAGAGAGAGGGAAAAGCATCGCATCGACCGACGTCTCACAATATATATATATATATATATATATATATATATATATATATGTATATATATATACCGTATTTATTCGAATCTAGGCCGATAGTTTTTTTCAAATAATCACATACGAAACTCTAGGGTCGGCTTAGATTCGAGGATTTTAAAAAAACGCGCCAGTTTTTAACTGAAACTGATAAATATGGTGCATAGTTAGCGCCATCTAGAAAAGTCAGTACCGCAGCCGCTACTAGCCGTGCCAGTAGCCAGCTGAAGTACACGAGCGACGTCGCCATTTTGACCTGCGTCGTATCGGTAGCATCGGTATGGTGCAGCATCGGCGCGCGGTGTGGCGTTATCGTAATGGCACCAAATGGGCGATGCCACTATAGTGCCGCTTTCTAAACGAATACTGTATTTACTCGAATCTAACGCGCACTTTCAACACGACCCTAATTCTGCTTCCGCATTTCAAAATGGCCGCATCGCACGCGCGTCGTGCCTAGCTACCGTAGCATGCGGAAGCTTCCTGCGTGTGCTGCAGTACACGTGCTTAGGCAATAGTCTACCGTCTGTCTTCACGTTCTCAGCGTCTGCTCTATCTATCAGCATGAAGTACCGAGTTCATCATGATGCCGCATTTAAAAGGAAAGTGATCATCTGTGCGGAGACGGACGGAAATCGGGCCGCATCACGGGCGTTCGGAGAATCCGAAACTTGCGAGCGGGACTGGCGCAAACAGAAGGAGAGGATTTTCGCCAGCAAAGCAATGCGGAACGGTTTCAGTGGACCGAAGCAGGACGTAATCTGCGACGATCCACTCCGGCGATACGATCAGGCTTGGCCCTATCTTGAAAGCAATCTGCGACTGGTAAAGTCCGCCACGCGCCGTGTTTTCGCCGCGTTGAAGCGAGAGGCATGCTAGCACGAAGGCGCGCTTCGTCTCCAGCGTTTTGACAGTTCGTTTCCGCGGTCAACGAGTGAGGTGTGTTCATGTTTGCTTGAGCGCGCGTGACACCGTGCTTGTTAATAGCGGTCTACTAATTTGCTACCGCATTCGATGCATCGCCTTTCGGGCGAAACTGCGACTTTTTTTATTCGAAACATCAGTGCATCGGGAGGAAATCTATTTTTCCAAATTTTTTCCTCACGGAAAACGGGTGCGCGTTACAATCGAGGAAGCGTGAGAATCGAGTAAATACGGTAGTTGAGCTAGCCGTAGAGGCATCGTCAAACATTCAAACCGGGCGGAACTTCGGCATCGGTCTGTCGTTGGAGGGATGGTTTTTGCGTGCGCCGCAACGTGCGCTCCTTCCAAAAATGCAGCATCTCTAATGCGCTGGATGGTACTGAATATAGCGCACTGTTTGAAGATGTCAGCAGTAAGCAAGATAGCGAAGAGGCTAGCAGCGATGGTGACATAGAATGAGCTCGGCATGTTCAAATTTAATAAATGCTGTTTCATTTTGCGAATGCTGTCCTCGCTTTTTCGTTCGGCCAACATTCGAGGTAAGTTTTTTTTTTCGGACTTCGAACTTTTGGGGGGTCGGCTTAGAATCGGAGTCGGCCTAGATTCGATTAAATACGGCATATATATATATATATATATATATATATATATATATATATATATATTGTGAGACGTCGGTCGATGCGATGCCTTTATTTCTGAGCAGACGCCCCAGTCAGAGACGAAGCACCGCACGCGACAAAAGATGATGAGTCGTATGTACAAATGACGATGATGATATGCACAAATAGCGCTCACACAAGATGAGTCGTATGTACAGATGACGACGACGATATGCCCAAAGTGCGCTCACACTAACTCCCCCCTCCCCCCCCCCTCCCCTTCAGGAAAGCGGTCAGCAAGACCGCAAGCTAAAAAGGGTAGGTACGGCAAATGTAATGTTTCAGGCGAGATACGTGAACGATTTCCGTAGTGCGGCGGCGGCGGTCAGTAGCTGAGCTGACAGGAGTGACGTGGTAGTTAACGGCCGAAGTTCTTTGCAAAACGGTGTAGGGGCCGAGATATCTGTGGAGAAACTTTTCACAGAGGCCCGGTGCATGAACAGGTGTACACAAAAGAACTTCGTCGCCTGAGCGGAACGAAGCAACGCGACGCGTCGCATCATAGCGAATTTTCCTTTTGTCTTGAATGGTAGCGGTGTTGGCGCGGGCAATTTCACGGCAGCGGGCGATGCGAGCAGCAAATTCTTCATGAAGAGACGCGGATGGAGCAGCAGGTGCTGAAAGGAGTGTAGTGTCCAAGGCGAAAGACGGCGCACGACCGTACACAAGGAAGAAGGGACTCTAATTGGTTGTACGTTGGACGGCAGTATTATACGCAAACGTCACGAAAGGTAGGATGGTGTTCCAGTTGGTGTGATCGGGTCGAACATACATTGACATCATGTCAGACAAAGTTCGATGAAAACGCTCTGTAAGACCATTTGTTTGCGGATGGTACGCTGATGTGGTCTTATGGGTGGTGTCAGATGCCTGGAGGACTTCACGGAGCACATGCAAAAGGAATGTCTTGCCACGGTCACTCAGGAGGACACGAGGTGCGCCGTGGCGCAAAACGATAGCGTGCACGGAAAACTCGGCGACTTCGGAGGCAGTACCAGAGCGAAGAGCACCTGTCTCAGCGTACCGCGTTAGATGATCCACTGTGGTAACGATCCAGCGGTGACCAGCGGGCGTGAGTGGGAGGGGTCCGTACAAGTCTTTGCCCACAATTTCGAAGGGGGTGGACGGGCATGGTAGAGGCTGCAGAGGACCGGCTGGAAGGGATGTCGAGCATTTTCTGTGTTGGCATGACGCGCAGGAGCCAACGTATTTGGCGACAGAGGTGGAAAGGCCCGGCCAAAAACAACGCGTTTTCATGCGGTCGTAGGTCTTATGAAAGCCCAAGTGGCCAGCCATCGCGTCGTCGTGAAATGCTTCTAATACTTGGAGTCGAAGTGAGCGAGGTATGACTGGTACCCATCGGTTACCAGAAGGATGGCAGATTGATCGAAATAACGCTCCACCTTGAAGCTTAAAACGTGAAAGTTGTCGTCTTAAGTGACTGTTGGGGGGTCGTGCCAAGCCAGTAAGCCGGTAGATCAGCGTACGGCAGTAGGGGTCAGTACGTTGGAGTGAGACAAGGTCACTAGACGGAAGAAAGTCAACTGAGGCAACCGACTTTCCCCGGCTACTGGGCGTGTGCTGAGACGTGTGGCTAGATGGTGACGTGCAGTCCGAAGGTGAAGCATGGGCATTTGGAGACAGCGGGCAGGGCGACAAAGCGTCGGCATCTTGATGTTGTTTGTACGTGACAATGAAGTCATATTCCTGCAAGCGCAGTACCCAACGGCCTAGGCGTCCAGACAAGTTTTTCAGGGACGACAACCAACAGAGAGCATGATGGTCGGTCACAACTGTGAAATGGCGGCCGTAGAGATAGGGTCGAAATTTTTGTATTGACCACACGATGGCGAGGCATTCCTGTTCTGTAATTGTGTAGTTGCGCTCAGCAGGAGAAAGAGCACGACTTGCATAAGCCACGACTTGTTCTCCACACTTCTGATTCCGCTGCAGCAGGACAGCGCCAATTCCATGCCCACTGGCATCACTGTGTAGAATAGTAGGGGTGGTTGCATCGAAATGATGGAGCACGGGCCCTGATGTGAGAAGTCGTTTGAGGGTCTGGAAGGCGGCTTCACAGTCGTCCGACCACAAAAAGGACGCGCTCGAAGTCAGAAGTTTGTGTAGAGGAGCGGCGATGGTGGCGAAGTCACGGACAAAGCGGCGGAAGTAGGACGCCAGTCCTAGAAAGCTGCGGAGTTCTTTAAGTGTGGTTGGTGGCGGAAATTGCAGCACTGCAGCGATTTTATCGGGATCAGGCTGGATGCCATGCTTACTGACGACGTGGCCCAATACTTTAACGCTTCGGCTTGCAAAGCGACACTTTTTAGTATTGAGTTGGAGACCAGCGTTTGCTAGACAGGTGAGAACTTGGTCTAGACGTTGTAGGTGCTGGGAGAAACTCGACGAAAAGATGACAATGTCGTCCAAGTAACAAAGGCAGGTCTTCCATTTTAAGCCACGGAGTACTGTATCTATCATACATTCAAATGTAGGTGGTGCATTGCACAGTCCAAAAGGCATCACGTTAAACTCGAAAAGACCGTCACGTGTAGAAAACGCAGTCTTTTCTTTATCTGGCTCATGCATTAGAATCAGCCAATATCCGGAGCGCAAGTCGAGGCTCGAGAAATACTCGGCACCTTGTAAGGTATCCAAAGCATCGTCAATACGAGGCATTAGATAAACATCTTTACGGGTAATTTTGTTTAGCGCCCTATAATCGATGCAATAGCGCATAGAAACATCCTTTTTTTTTAACAAGCACAACAGGAGAAGACCAATGGCTCGTTGAAGGCCTTATAATGTGGCGTGTAAGCATGTCGTTCACTTGTTCTATAACTTTTTGCTCCGAAGGTGACACACGGTACGGGCGACGGCGAATGATGCGAGAGCCGTCTGTTTCAATTCGATGAGTAGTTACAGTGGTCTGACCCAGGCATCGCGAAGAAACGTCAAAAGAAGCTTCATGCTTCATTAAAATGGTGAGGAGTGCATCGGTCTGGGCCGGATTGGGATCTGCACTCAAGGTGGCCTTAATATCACTAGTGTGGCCTTCTGCGGGTGTACAATGCGCGGAAGACGTGGCAGGCGAAACACTGACGACACATACCGGCGCAGCGTCGGCGAGCTTGGCGACAGTAGACCCTTTCGGAAGTAGTAGTGGCTCAGGAGTCGTATTAAAGGCTGTGAGGTTGGCATAGCCACTCGAGAACCGGACCAAGCAAGAAGCGATGGCGAGTCCTCGAGAAAGGCAGCGCTGAGAAGGTACAACCAATGCGTCTCCGTCGACAATGTCTGTTGACTCAAGGGTAAGAACATGTTCTTCTTCTGGTGGGATAATAAAATCCGCTGCTGCAATGAGGTTGGGGCACGGGGAATAGAAAACGGGATAAGTGTCGGTGTCGCTGATGTGAATCCTTGGGTCGCCGCACGAAATTAGTGCAGAAGCAGCGGACAGGAAGTCCCATCCTAATATCATCTGATGAGCGCACGTCGAAAGCACCGCAAGTTGAACATGATGACGAATACCGTCTATCAGGACGCGAGCTGTGCACTGTCCGGTAGGAAAGATGGGAACGTCATTGGCACCACATAGGACCGGACCAACAGACGGCGTTTGCACTTTTCGCAGACGGAAGCACAGTTCACAATGTATAACAGAAATAGCAGCTCCAGTATCTACAAGGGCGTCGACGGAAACACCTTCCACACAAGCTGAGAGCAAATTGGCGGGGCGAGCAGGAGGAATTGGAACAGTCCGATACGATGCAGTTTCTCCTCCGAAAACTGCAGCCTCTATAGTTTTCCGAACGGGTGTCCACAACATGGGAAGCAGCACGTAAGGGCGATGAGGAACGGCGGTAAGGTGAAGGAGAGCGACGCCGGGGCGAGCGGGATGCTTGAGCCATGTCCTGAGAAGGTGAAGGAGAGCGACCAGAAGAGGTTGTGTACGGTCCGGGAACGTACGAATCTACACCCTGGTGTCCTGTCTCGCTCAAAGGTGTAGCCTCGCCTTTCACCTGGGTGACGCCCGGGAACGTAAGAGTGAAACCTAGGTGCGCCGTCTCGCTCAAAGGTAGCATAGCCCCGCCTTTCATCTTGCTGACGCCGACGGCAGAAGCGAGAAATGTGGCCGCGAATACCGCAGTAGAAACAAACCGGGCGCGACCACCGCCACGGAGTACGGCTGTGCAGGAGTATTCGCTGCCAGCGAAGCTAAGGGGTCGCGGCAGGGGGAGACTGAACGGTCGAGGGAGGCCGGGAGGCAATTTCGGCATAACTTGGCGGACGAAATGGTGCAGTAGACTTGTCCATTTGGGCGTTTGTCATCGACGCCAGTTCGTCCTTGATGATGTCACGCAGTCCAGAAGGTGCGGTGCGAACGGTTGCAAGCGTCGCAGGTCCAGAAAGATGGCCGTGAAGTTCCTCCCTGATGAGAGTGCGTATCAGGGCTCGCAGCTCAGCATCACCGTTGAGACGAGGGTCGCAAGAGGCGCGTGGCAGGCGAATAGACTGGAGCGTGTCTAGACGTTGGCACGTCGTGATGATATCACCAACGCAGTTTGGGTTCTGCATGACGAGAGCATTAGAGGCGACCGTGTTGATGCCCTTCAGTATGTGGCGAACGCGGTCAGCTTCCGTCATGTCACTCTGTGCGCGGCGGCAGAGAGCGAGGACGTCCTCAATGTAGGATGTATAGGACTCGTCCTGTTCTTGTATGCGCGTTGTCAGCTTCTGTTTCGCGACTTCGGAGCGTCCAGAGGACAGGCTGAATATCTGGCGAAATTGCTGGGTGAATGATGGCCAGTCCGAAAAGTCACTTTCGTGGTTTAAAAAACCATGTCTTCGCTACATCGGTTAAGTAAAATGCAACATACCGCAATTTGTGCGTGTCGTCCCAATGGTTGACGTCGCTGGCTCTGTTGTAGTGATCGAGCCAATCTTCCACGTCGTCACCGCGGAGGCTGGCAAAGACGGGACGATCTCGGTGTTTGGTGTTCACCGTCCAGGTAGGCCCAGCTGGCTCAGCAGAGGTGGTAGCAGCACTGGTGGATGGGTTGGTTTCTGCCATCACAGTGTTAGGCGAGAGCAAACGACGACCGGATCGGAGCTCCAGGGGAATCGGGAAAGTAAGAGGACGTGGGAATCGAAGCACGCTCCACTTGTGAGACAGAATCAGAATCAGTTTTTATTTTCCTCAAGGAAAAATGGACCCCAGACAAAAAGCTGCTTATTGAGCAGCTTGACGAGGCCTGGGGCCCTACAGGCAGTGGCAACAGTGGCAAATCAGTAGTGTGTCGTACACCCGTACGAGAAAAAAAAAAGCAATGTGAGAAAAGCAATAATAGCAAACAGTAATATGACAACAGAAGCAACACAATGAAAATAAAAAGAAAGAAAGAAGGAAAGAAAAAGAAACCGTTCGCACCAAGCTGCGAAAAAAGAAAACATGGTATATACATACATACATGTATGTATCCACACATGTGTAAAAGAAAGGTCTGCACACACACACATACATATATATACATATACATACATACATATACCTACATACACAGATATACACACGCACATGGCATATATATACACCACTCAAGTGCACACATGTATACCTTCAGGTTGGATATTTTATGAAGAATGCCAAAAGTAGAAAAGTGAAATTAGACAATTGCCTGCAAGTTCATTCCAAATAAATCGACATGAAACACACAACGCCGAATGTAATCTTCATGATATGAATCTGCTATCAATTAGGCAATTGTGTTTAAAAAGTGTTCCATTAAAGCACGTTTATTTACTGCGGGGCCATCAATTAAGTGTCGATGCGATGCCTTTATTTCCGAGCAGCCGCCCGAGTCAGAGACGAAGCACCGCACGAGACAAAAGATGATGATGAGTCGTATATACAAATGACGACGACGATATGCCCAAAATGCGCTCACAATATATATATATATATATATATATATATATATATATATATAAGTTATTTTAAGCATATTTTTCAAAAGAACAGCGTTAAAAAGAGCATTGAGAAGAATGTTTGGTGCAAATGAAGGAGTTCATTGCAACCGCAATAATATTCTCGACGCTCACCAGCGGGTATAAGAGGTGCACCTAACTCACAGTAAATTGTAGTTACTGTGTGGGAAACGATAAAACACGCACTATATGGTATATTCTTTGTCTGGGAACCTCAATTCTTGGACAATGTCCAAGGGAGGATTGCTTTGCACTTGAGGAGTATCTGTTCCAAGCTGGTTTCTTTACTTTCTTGTTGTTCATCTTGTTGTTTGCTGACTTTGACCATGTCCCTTCCTCCCCGTAATTTATCTTTGCTTTTTAGTTCCTATTTTTTTTAAATACCAACTCCCAATAGGGGATATGCGCCATTCCCAGAAGGAAATCAAATCAAATCATTAACGTTCTTACAAAGCTTGGAAGGTAAATGCCCCATTCTGAGTTTTCCTAAATATTTATTGAATTTGTCATATATAATTGTTCATGTTATGTGTTATTCGTCTTAGAACGAGGTAATATTCGGTGTCCTCAAAATTAATTGCTAAGTTACGGGTGCAGGTCCACGGATGAAGAGTTTACCCCGAAAAATGTGTATACAGTATTGGCTTCATAATTCTTAGGTCGTTCCTTGTTTCAAGCTCATTCAATACTACGAATGCACTGAATTGCGCTGAAATTATCCTTAGGAACGCGCGTTTTCCTTTTATTTAATATATAATGCTTAGGGGATGTTGGCGTCTTTAACTGGCGCCAGCTACGCCTTTTCCCATAGAAATACATTTAACTAATAGACTCAGGCACGGAAGTGTCACTGAACTATATTCAAACTTATACCTGCCGTGGTTGCTTAGTGGCTATGGTGTTGGGCTGCTAAGCACGAAGTCGCGGGATGGAATCCCGGCCACGGCGGCCACATTTCGACTGGGGGCGAAATGCGAAAACAACCGCGTACTTAGACTTAGGCGCAAGTTAAGGAACCCCAAGTGGTCCAAATTATTCCTCAGTCCCTCACTGCGGTGTGCCTCATAATCAGATCGTCGTTTTGGCACGTAAAACCCCATAATTTATATTCAACCTTATAGCGCTCACAGCAGATGTGGGCGGATGCGCATTCGTGCATGAAAAATTGTTTAGTTCAATAAAATAATTTACATCTCTGCGCCAAGCTTAGAATTCTCTGTTCAAGTACATGTGATACGCAGAATGTCTACCGTTCCACAACTGCTGAGTTGACTTGAAAGTCAACTGCTGAGAGTCAACTGCATGTCGATCGCATACGAGAGAGAAATCGAAATTGTGATGATTCTAGGAGCCAGAATTTTTATTTAGCGCCTGAAAATGTTTCTACCAAAATTTCCGAAGCTCAATGAAAGTAAAAACGAAATTTAAAGCACAAAGTTTAGTGTCCCATAACTTTGAACCATACAGATATCCCAATTTTGTAAACTGCATCTGCCAAATTGTCTAACAAGACATATAATATGTGCTAGTGCAGTGCTCACGTGAAATTGTTACATTGTGTGAGGGTTTTCCAAGAATTCTTGACCACAAATTTTTCATATGCTTCAGAGCGCGGTTAATGTATAAACTTTTAGCCCTTTAAATGTCCCAGTAGATGCTGCTTACACAGCTGCGACATCACTTTTTACTGAGGACCCGCCGTGGTTGCTTAGTGGCTATGGTATTGGTCGCGAGGTCGCGGGATCGAATCCCGGCCACGGCGGCCGCATTTCGATGGGGGCGAAATGCGAAAACAGCCGTGTACCTACATTTAGGTGCACGTTAAAGAACCCCAAATTTTCCGGAGTCCCCCACTATGGCGTGCCTCATGATCAAATCGCGGTTTTGCCACGTAAAACCCCATAATTCTTAAAACTTTTTGCTGATGAGTATTGGCCCGGTATTTACAAAAAGAAATGTTCTTACGCTAAAACATTTCGTAAGAGCAGATGTCCGCCGGTCGGGATGCTGGACATATTAGCGAGGATGGCCCGCTAATGGCAAACAGCTCTTAATGGTAGAAAAGCTTCGTGAATTCAAATCGTATACCGTTCAACTTCCCAAAGCAGCAACACACGTAGTGCAAGGGACGCCGTAATGGTCGGTTCCGTATTAATTTCGACCACGTGGGGTTCTTTAATGTGCACCTGAATCTAAAGGGCACGAGCATTTTTTTTTTTTTTTTTGCATTTCGCCTCCATGAGAATTCGGCCGTCGGAGCTGGGACTCGAACCCACGACTTCGTGATCAGCAGCAGAACGCCATAGTCACAGTGAGTCGCCGCCGCTGGCTTTTAAATGCAACAATATAATCGAATTCATTGCACTGCGTGGATGCCGAGAAAAATGATTTCTTCGTTCTCGCGCATTTAGATAGAAGCTCCCGAACTAAAGATGTGAAACTTGAGCACAAATAATAATGACAGAACGTTGCACGTACTCACACATGCATTCAGGGTACCTTTCGATCCATGCTGTCTAGGAGGAGGAAGAAAGGGAAAGACAGAAGGCAGGGAGGTTAACCAGAATAACGTCCGGTTGGCTACCCTATACGGGGGGAATGGGAAAGGGGAACACAAAGATGACAGTAATTCGCTGATACATTCCCGGTCCTTGTTCACACGAGGCTGCGTAGCCATGACTGTCAGAGGAGACGGCTCTGCCTCGAAAGGCATGAAACGCGACAACGTCCACCTATACGTAACGGACACCTTGGAGGAGGTTGAAGCTGCAAATAAAACTTTGGTGAACCGCCACAGCAAAGTTATTTACTCTGTAAGGTCTGAATAAAGGGCGAGATAGACAGGAGACGTTGCTTAAGGAAGTGATTTCTGTCTTTTTTCCCCAGGGGGAGTAGCCTCATACATGCTACTCCTAATGGCGAGGGGAGTGATTGAGAATGTGTATGAGGGGGTGATAAGCAAAAGAAAGTACAAAGTGCAACAAGGAAACAGACGATAACTGTATTAACCAGTGTAACAATGGTTATATATAACAATATATATATATATATATATATATATATATATATATATATATATATATATATATATATATATATATATATATATAGCATGAAAATTAAGCTGCCCCGTTACATGCGTTGTGTAGGCCCTTTTTTTTTTAACTACGTGTCACCAGTATCGTAGGCAGCATGAATCTCTAGAGAAAGGCGGCAAGCTATGCAAGTGAGTCAGATGTAGGGTATACGCAGCAGCAGCTGCTCGTAATTGTCTTACGTATACCAATCATTTCGGGATTGTAACGGTCTTTCCAAACCTCCGCCCCTACAATCCTACATGTGCTCCCATGACAGCGACAGCTGCGCTGACTGGTGCCATTGCGACAGCGTTGCCAAAGCGAGAAACGATTCCATTTCATTCCTCCTGTATGTGCGCCGACACGCTTGCGCTTGTATGCCGCAATTGACGGAGTCGCTTGTGCATGACGCGACTTCCCTCTTTGCTGCTAGGGATATTCTCGTGGCTTCTCGACCAATTGTCATGGGACGGCGCAGCGCATTCTGCCACGAGGCGATTTCGTAGATTGGCCTCGGTTGCTCAACGCAATCGCCGCCGAACGCATTACACGCTTGCGCCGGCGATTGTCTGCCGCCGCTCGAAGAACGAACAGTGACAAGGACCGAAGTGTCATATCTATGTCGTGTGGGGGCAGTTATTCGTGACTACGAATCGGGACTCATATTTAGAAACACTGGCTGTGAGAGAGATTCACAAAGGAAGGACTTATGTCACGTTCAGAGCACGTGGCCATAGAAGGATATATAAGCTCTTCATCGCTGGCGCTGAAGGTGTCCCAGGCTGCGGTAACAACACGAGGTGGCAGGTTCCACTGCTGGCTTTTCATGCATGATCTGAGTTTTCAGATAGAACTGTATGCTCGAAAAAAAGGAAAAAAAAAACAACAACAACCAAGAAACGTTAATTGTGTGGAAAGATTTTGATCAATACCTCTGGTGCGGACTGCTTTGTTTTATGTGAAGTTATTCTGACGTGTGAAACTTCCAATAATTCAGTTTACTGTCATTGTTACAGGTTAGAGTAAGCAAGAGATGAAATGGACTTCAAGAACGTCTCTTCCTTGCTCTTCCCTTGAGTAATCAGCGACGCCTGACCAATGAAGTTCCGTCCTCCTCTTGACTAATGCCTTACAGTATTTGCCTACATAGTTCAAGTGTTTAATTTTCGAAGGAGTCAGCACAAAATAGATAATCTAGGTAGTAGTTAAACGAACCAGAAAGCACCAGTCCCTGCGATCCTATATGTACAAGCCTTCAACTCTCCATGAGCAGGCAACATTGAAGCTCACTTCATCGCCTATGAAACCAGGGGTACAATGCATAGTCAAGCACATTGTCAGCCCACCATTACGGATAAAAAGAAATCACACACACACACACATACACACACACACACACACACACACACACACACACACACACACACACACACACACACACACACACACACACACACACACACACACACACACACACACACGCACACGCACACGCACACACACACACACACACACACACACACACACACACACACACGCACACACACACACACACACACACACGCACACACGCACACACGCACACGCACACGCACACACACACACACGCACGCACGCACGCCCGCACGCACACGCACACATACATGCATATACATGTAAACAGTATACATGCAAATGCTCCGCTCTTCGAAGCTTGCGTTAATTTAGCATGTCTTTTGGGTTCGGCAGTAACAGCCGAATATCACTAAGCGTTTCTCTCCGTACCTTATACTATATCATGGCATACCTAGATTTCCTATAAGTTCACAGGAAGATGCAGGATCGAAGTGATCAACAGGTGGTCGAAAACGGAATATCACTGTAGCGAACGTTTCAACAAAGGCACTTGTCTTCGTCCAAGACAAGCACCCTTGTCGACACGTTGGCTACAGCGACATTCCTTGTTCAACCACTGTTGATTGCCTAGATGAGATCATATTGCTCGGGGGTATCACCAAGGTTGACCTTTCACTCAGTCGACACTTAAAGTGTGCATATGTCACTGACTCCATGCAGCTGTGTCACCGAGATTACTTGTGCTGTCATGTCGTTCTCCGCGAAACGTCTTGTTCAGGCTCGCGTACTCGATGTAAGCTCACGAGCGACCTCTGTCTGCCTCTTCGCTGTTCGTGTGGCGGTGGTTTAGCCGAGAGCGCGCCTCTCGGCTGCGGTGCAATGAGCGCCGTGTTCCTTATTCTATGGCGCCGTGATGAGGGCGCCGCACTTCCTGCGTTTCCGGGCCGCCCGCCAGCGCTGTCGTGAGCCCAAGTGCACGAGCCACTTCCGCGCGGTGTCTACGCCGGAACCGGTGGACTCAGCTCGGCCATGCGCCTGCATGCTCTAATTAGCTCCGTTTGGTGAAATTGGCAGCGGCACTTCAGCCTGACACGTCGCCTCCAGAGCTCGCGCACGGAAGACGGAGGTAGGCCTGATACAGCAGGGCAGAAAGTGTTCTGTGTGAATAGATAGATGAGGGTGCAATGACTTGACCTTGACTTAATTTGACTGACTGTCTCATGGACGGATCGATAAATAGGCAGGCGAAACGCACGAATAAAGGGATTGATCGATGGCTGTGTTGAAGAACTATCAACAAGCGTATGTGAAAATGGAGCTGGACATGGGATGGGTGAAACAGTGCTGTTGTTCATACCAGGCTGGCATCGCTTGTTAACGGGCATTTTCTCTACGACAGCGTTGAGTGGTGTGACGTTTACTGAGACAAGCTCTGGGAATTGGTGAGCTAATCTGGACGGACTCGCCGAGTATAGTTGGAGCCAGGGCGAACGATTGACGTCCGGATGACGAGAGCAATGGCCGAGCCCGCTGTTTTCGGACACAAGCGCTAATGCAGATGTGCGAAGATGTTTTCGAAGGGTTGTCATTGTTCTTGGCCGAGTCTTCAGTCAAAGGAATGTACAGGATGATTTCGTGGGTCTGCTGCTTCTTCTTTTTTTTCTTTTTTTGGTGAAGAATATTCCGCCGATGGATGAGCGGCGACTTCCATTATACTTGAATAAACGTAGAGTATATGCTCTGGAACGACGGTGTTGATAGTTTCCTAGCTGATATCGACGGCTTCAAGCAGTGCTTCACAATGTTCGTTCAAGTTGAAAAGGCAGCAATGGCGGGCTAGAACTTTGTGTGTGAACTTGCCACGCCGTAGAAACTGAACGTCATCACGGCGAGTAAACCATACTGTGGATCAGGGGCGTCGATCCGGGGCCGTATTCGTGATTCGTCCCTCTCGCGGATATCCTATTCAGCGAACGTCGATTATCTGATCCAACGCAAGCAGAAGTGACGAAAGGAGCTTTGAGGAGGGATATTGTAAGCGTTGCTACTACGTCGGTAGCTGTTAACAGTGCATGATATTCAAGGGCATAGAAAGAATGGGCAGCAGAAGGGTTCCCTCACTCATTCCCGAAGCGTTCACTCAACGATCGTTCGTCGCTGCATCGCGCTTGATCTTACGTCACGCGAATGTGAAAGTACAGCTAGTAGTGATTGGTGTAGGACACTTCAGTCAGTGGCATTGTGGCAGAGGTGATAGGAAAGCAAGCAAGCAAGTCTATGCCGTGGGGATGATTCAGCGTTTGGGAAGTTGTCGTTCAGCGTTGCCTGAAAAACTTCGGGTCGCCAGCGGAGCGGTGGAGGAGTGGAAGCCTTTGTGGACATGCGCATGGACGTGTCGTTGTTAGTGGCACGGATATACATTGCAAGATAAGTGATAGCCTGGCACGCTGCTTCGTGGAGCAGGCTCCATCGTGTGGAACGTCTCTCGCGAGGTAGCTTCAAGATGTGCCCGGCAGCCATGGCTGCGGTAAGGGGTCATTCGTCGTATTCAAATTTTACGCCACCATGTTCAAACTATTATGCCAGTCTGCAATAATTTACTGTGTAAATACTTTCTAGCGTTGTTGGAAAATCGTCGATTAAAGGACGTACGCCGATGAAGAAAAGCATCGTAAGGGACGTACGTCACACCTCTCGCATGTCCAGAAGAGCTAGTACGGACAACAGCCAGATGAGGAGCTTGAGGAGCAACGGCGATGGCTGTGAATGATAAGCTATAGGAAGCAGGGTAAAACTGTGTGTGGGCTGTCTGTGCAGGCGACAACGCGGAGTTACAATCACGTGATCAGGTAGTGGTAGATAGAGCATACTACATACTATCTCCCTCACCGGGGGTGTGCAAAAGCCTTGCGAAGTGTTCGAATCAACCTTCCGACTCTGCCGGACTGTAACGACCGAGCCACTGTACCCAAAGGCCGCGGCCCCTTACAACGCGTTACTGCACCAAGTTATTACTGGATTACGTCATCGCATTCAGTGTGTGACATTGCAGAGCTATTCCCACCGAAAGAGGCTGATACCACACATTTGACGTATACGGCAGTGTCATCGCGAGACATGTGCCACCTATTTTTTCCCCTAATCTTTTTCCTTTCGTTGAAATCTCGCGTACCTTTATGATGAGCTCGCTAGCAGTCGGGTTATGACAGTCTAGATAGGTGCGTGGCTGTTAGCGAATGCGAATAAGAGTAAGGCAGGGAACGCTGACCACCTAAAGTCCGCTGTCATGTACTACATCGGGCCACGAAAGTTCACCGGAAACGGCTTTCACGACAAATTTCAATTTCTGCTCTGTTAAGGCATGACGCTTCCAAGCTAGTGGGTCATTATGTATAGGTTGCAAAGGCTTCTACGAAGTTAAACTTTAAATCCGAGCCTATGTACCCAGGCTTCGCTGGAATTCTCCTATTTTCTTTTGCAAATCCCGTGTCCCGTTAACTATTGCGGTCATTTTTACGTGGCGAAGGGCTAAGTGGACTGATCGTTTGCGGGCTGGGGCTGTATAGCCCTCTTGACACAGGCTCCCCGTGCATTTTTGCAAGAACTTTTTACATTCTAACTTTTTGTTACGTGCGGGGCCAAGATTTCTGCGTCGTCAACTGCCGAAAATGCGACACTGACGGACAGCAGCGGCAGTGGAGGCAAATGCTTTCCCAAGTGACCTTCTTGATTGTTAATTCAGTTTAACTTGTAGGAAGCTGCATTGCACTCGACTAAAGGCTAGAGTTAGATACGCAGGAAGGAAAATAACATTGTGGTTGGATGGAGGAGGAAGCGATGCTTACCTAAGAAAGGGAGGCAAGAAACAAACAATAACCTAGAGCCTAAAAAGGAAACATAGGGGTGATAGGAGGAATTTAAATATAGGAAATAATTGGAAACGTCCCTACAGCGCGAATATGGTGTATGACAGTCTGAAAATGCTGGTGCGATGAATGCTAAAACTTACCTAGGCTTCCCAGAAAGTGGATGCATTTATGAGTGCAGTGAATGTTCATATGAAGTCGCTAGCGAAAACGGCAGCGTATGGTAAAATAAGTGCTTTTTATTTTTTTTAATTCAAGAGTATTTTTTTCTAGCGCTTGTAGAACCACCCGTCTTTCTTAGGGTGAAATGTTGCCGAGGTTATCAGCGACTAGTAGGCATATGTGTTAAATGACGCATCGCCTGGTTTCATTTAATTGCACATGGTTAGAACGTTAACCATGAATAGGAATTCATAGGAATGACAGCAACATAAGCGTGATCATTCCTCCAGTTTGCATTTGATTCTGAAAGCTGAGATGCATAGCTGCAGTAAAGGTCGAACCTAATACGCAAAAGAAATAGAAAAGAGGCAATAAAAAAAAAAGCAGCTCTGCAATTCCGCTCAAGATTAAGCGGCTAACGACTTTCACTTCAATTAGGAAACGCTATCCTCGTGAGTGACAATTCTTGTCTTGTAGTTCTTTTACACATTTTTTTTTTTTGCACGCGCAGTTGTATTTTTCTGCTTGTATCTATTTGCACAACATTTTCGACTGTCCGAGCTGCCAAGGGTACACGGCACATTACCGCCATTAGATTTCGACTATTGCCCCCAACAGCTGCGCCGACGTATCGGGACCGCACTTAATCGTGGAGCGACGCAACTGAATGCGCGCGTTTTCTTTTTCTTTTTTTTTCATTTTTTTTTCACTGACACTGACACGAAGTGGGAACCCCGTCCGGCGAACGGTTTCCACGTATACCGGCTCGCAAGGTTGGGTATAGGCGTCATCGCTCAGCCGTCCAGCTCAGATTCGGAAGCGTATATAGTCGTGGTATGCGGCGGAGCGCAATAAATGTGGCGAACCGACAGCGCGGGAAGCGAACAGTCGGTGCCCCCGCAAGCCACAAAAAAAGTGAAAATATAAACTCGCGCGAAAGAAGCGAGCGCGCGCGTTTTCTCTCTTTCACTGATAGCGCGGTGCCCGCACGGTTAAAGCCACGCTCTCAGGCAACTCGCGCCGGCGTTGCGGAGTCGTCGTCGCTCGCTGTCGCACTCGTCACACACCGCATCGCGTCCGACCTTTTCCCGCAGCCCTCGTCATCCTTTCTCCACGCAGGAGGCGTGTGCCGCTCTCTGTCAGCTGCTGCGAAGCGCGAACGGTGCCGGAGTCGTACGCGCGCGGTCCTCGCTCCGTTCCCTGGAGCGTTGTCACTCTCGGAACGTGCCACGGTCTGGCACGCCGGTGGTGGTGGTGGTGGTTTTGGACTGCATGCGCCTTGTGGACTTCCAGTCTGCTTTTTCACGCCGGTGAAGTTTAGTGCACCGTCTTGTTAGCCTCCTGCCTCGGCTGCGTTCTCCTACTACTACTGATGGAAAGGTGACACGCCACGCGGAAGCTAGGAACACCTGGTGACTCGAACGTGTTCGGAGGTGAGTATTGTGGCTGTCGTCGGGCGTATATAGCCTCAATGCCGGAGTGCGAAAGTGCGATGGCATTTCAGCGCTACGGCGCATTATATGACATCGATTCGTAAGTTTGTACGCGCTCATTGTGACTATAGATCTACGTAATTTAGAAGCGATTCTGGCGCACCGTAAGTGATTCGCAGCCAATCACAGCAGGTAGGGAGTGGAGTATGTTAAAGCAGGATACATATTCCAAATTTTCAAATTTCGTAGTACCTCTTGCTGAAATAAATCAATCACGCATCTGGTCGTTGGGGTGAGTTGAAATATAGGATTGTAATTTACATCCCTAAATAACGGATTTCAAGCTTTATGATGCTAGTTTTTATGTGTCAATTGAAACTAATATTTAAATTAAGAGAGAAAGATGAAATAAATTTTCATTTTGCTACAGTGCCAAAGTACCCGTTTCGAAGTGCATTCGAATTAAGGTTCCCATTTAATTACTATTTTTTAATTTCTTATTTAACGTTCGTTGTGCTTCGAGGCCAGATAGCTAGCCGGATCCGGAGAAGTATAGTGTTAGCGTTGCATGCTATCGCATTTAAAAGAACGTGCTTAGGTTTCAGCTTGCGTGCCGACGGATAGCCGTCTTGAAACGAATGCAGTTTGGGAACCTTGAATGGAAGAAGGAGTGAATAGTAATATCGCGGTCGCCTTTGCGTCATCGTCTTCATGCATCTTCTGCTTTTCGCAAAAGAGACAGCGGCCTCTTCATGCAGCCTGATTTGTTGGCTCTGTGTGAATGCTTCAGCCACTTCTAAAGCGAGGCTTTCTCTGCGAACCTCGGCCGGGGGCTGCTGCTGTCTTCTTAAATAGCTCACACTGTAAAGAAAAAAAAGAAGAAAAATGACGGGCCTGCTGGTGGGACCAAAGCTCTGTGCCCCAGCACAGCAGTCAAATGCTCTAACCATTAGGCCACAATCGCTTCTACCTTTGTTTTTTTTCTTCTTCTTTATCGTCAGTACAACTGATCAGTGCAATACGTTCACAGTGATAGATATATTCGTTCCAGGTGGCTTTCTCTACACACACACACATACCAACAGAAAAATTTCTTCTACTTCCTCTCTCTAAGGAACCAAGACAACGCATTTTTGCGAACAGTTATGCAGATGCGACTGCGAAACGCGTTGCCACAGTTCATTGTCTCGTCATGCAGTACGACAGTCAGAAATGTCGCCGGATATTTACACGAAGTTCTGTACTCTCTTCGCCTTCTCTAAATGCATTTCTCATTGGAATACCTAGGGTCTGTGAACCGTGAGTGCCTGTATAAAGATCTCGGTAATATACTACGGCGGCCAGAGCCAGTGTATAGAGCTCTCTGCCGCGAAGGTCGAAGACACAACGTTTTAAAACGAGTCAAGCAAATGCCAATCAAACCAACGACGAATGACATTTTTTTTCTCGCGATTACATACCAGCACGCTTCCAGTCAAAACTGGGGTGCAGGATAAAGGCTTTCTTGTGGCATAGACAATCTACAGCACCCTCTGAAAAAAAAAAAGAGAAAAAGATGCAAGGAGGAAAAAGAAATGAAAACAATAGGACGTTCATTCACAGATTTTAGGAATGCAATGGTTCATTGAGATGTATATTTCAGCGCTCACTTAAAAATAACTTTCCAACCGCACCGAATCCGATTCCTGATTGTAGACAACGAAGACGGCGTCGCCTACGACATGTCCATGGTCCTCTGCCTTCACAGCCTCTGGAAAATAAGAATGCAAGTACGTCATGCTGGCGTTAACGCACGTTCTGCCAGAGAAAACTTTTATGGAAAGCAGTTGCACACGATCCGTGAGGCCCACAGAGCTCAACCTGAGCAGCCACACTGGCTCGCCGTATTAGATGAACTTGCATGTTTGAGCAAGTTCTCCGGCTGTTTCTTAATCGCTCGTATACCTCTGCCGTGCCAACGCCAACTACCTCTTTGCACCCTTACAGATATCAGTTTAAACTTTCTATTGTGTTTCTATTGCCTTTATGTTGTCTTCAGTAGAAAGTTAATTGAAATTATATTGAACAACGTGCACTATTCTTGCAAGGGAGAGGATCGCCGCGTGTGTCACATTGCGTAGAACGGGTGCGCGAATGGACACATTTATAGAATTTCATTAACCGCTTCACGAAAGCTTGCAATGGCTTCACATATATTCTAAGGTGAGCGTTGGATATGTACAATAAAAAAAAAACATCTTTGAAAGGCGTTTTGATACGGCCATTTAATAACACATTTGCGTCCTGTTCTATTATGCATCGTTTGCTGTAGAGAGACGGCGGTGGAACGTATCTAGGTTGCTCAACTTCTCACAGATTTATCTTTCTTTTGAAATACTAAGCTCGAGTTTTCTGCGGCTGGAGCTGTTTTACGTACCGTGTTTCTTGGTGAAATCGTTCCAACACACTATTTTGACTTCAATAATAATAATCTCTCTCTCTTTTTTGATCCTGCCCCTATTGTTTTGGCTAGTATAGTGGCGCCGTCGTCTTCCTCGTCTTTCAGATTCACTTGTATACACGCTTCTGCATGTGTCATGCTCGGGATCCTCAAACCGCGCGCTCTCGGGAATAAATCAGTGGCTTCCGGTTGCTGGTTTCGATCGTTCGCATATGCGTCTGCCTCGCGGATACGACGCGTCCTTTAGCTAGAGGACGTCACTGCGGGCTCTATAGTAAAAAAAAATCATAAGACCAAGTACCATACTCAAGAGGCGCATTAGCTAAGGGTAATAAAAAGAAGCAAAAGAAGCGCTATGACAAGTAAATGAATTACACGCTACGCTTTACGCTCATCCTCACCAGTTGGGATACGCCTTCCCGCGGCAAGCTGTGGGAAATAGCGACTTGGATGGCACCCAGCCTTCCCGAAATTTAGTCAGATCTCTGCGCAAACGATGGCAGGCCTTTAAACGAATTGCTATAGCTTAAGAGAAAGCTACAGCTTTAGAAAATACATTTGGACTAGTTGGTTTAGATTCACCCCTGCTTGATTTTCGATATTGATATTATTTTCTTAACACACAGCCCTCACCGAGGAGGACGATTGGTCACGCATCGAAAAATGATACAAATAATAAAAGGAAAAAAAAAAGACTTCCTGAAGTGCCGCTTAGTCAACTAGGCTTGAATTTAGTGGTGGAGTATTACTGTCCTTAGGGCCTCGGCACTGGGTTTTAGCCACAGGGACGTGTTTGACGCTGTGTGTGATTTTGTTTAAGCAACAACACGTATATAATGCACATCATCATCATCAACATCAGCATTATTTGGAACTGGCTTTGGAAGCTGTCTTCATTTATGTATCATTGTCGAGCTTGTATATACACCACTATATGTAATCCGTTCATTAGTACCGCCTCCTCAGAGTTATAATTCACTTTGGTCTCCCGCTCTATCATACAAGTGACGATGAAGGAAGTGCATGGTAGGGCCGGCTTTCTAAACTACTCGCAAAACATTCGCTCACGGAAGACAGCCAACCGCAGATTTACTGCGACACCTTCACACTCATGTTTGCCCGCCATCGTAAAAGGACTAGCCGACGACTTAATAGGCTTTTGCCTGACTGTAATCTTTACTGCTCGGGAATTCAAGTGCTGCATGTATCTGCAATATGTATATAGTAAAGGGAGCGTTTGAAGGATGTAAACAAGCAGAAAGAAATTTAAGACACGCTCTACGGAATGCTTGGTTCCCTACGTTGGTCGGTAGAATCGGGACTTTGCAGTGGCGGAGCCAGGAATTTTCTTTCGGGAAGGGTGGAGGGGGCGGGGGTACTTGGCTACCCTGGCTACGCCCCTTGAACTTTGAGATAGACAGACAGTCGGACGGACAGACAGAAGACGTATGGCCGAATAGACGGATGCAGCAACAACTAATCCGACGCGCAGACCAACGACCGGGTAGACCGGAATAATGGAACGCTGGTAGGACATACGGACGAACAGAAGCACAGACAAGCAGATGGGAGCCAGATTTGATTGGCTTATGACACCCATGATTTGGCTTATGACGCACTGATAGTGTTTAAGTGACGCTAGCATGTCTTTCAGCCAACGAAAGTATAGATGAAGGCCACCACGTAGGTCTGCCATTTTTTTTTATTTCTTTTAGGGGGAAGGATCTGGTACACGGGAGTGCCAGATCCCATTAACAATAATGCTGCCACACAAGAAGACAAAAGAGGTGCAGCATCGTAAAAAATGACTGGCTGGGCACGCCGTGTGCTGCGCGTCTTATGTCTGGATCCACTGTGCGCAAACCGATGCGCGCTTGCAGTGACAAAAACGGAAATGTATTAACCTGCGACTACATGAAATGCACTTCGTAAGTGTTATCGGTGCCTCGTGGAAATCCGGACGTACCACTATGGCACACGTCGAAACAAGAAACCAAAGGCAGAATTTCACACACCCGGGTACAGCCTGGATGTTGAGAAAACTACTGAACGGTGACAATCGGGAGACAAATGAAAGGGAGTACGCGACGGCTAGCGCTAATTTCCGAAGTATCTGTTTCCAAGGCAGCTGAAAAGTCATTTCGTACATATACTCTCACTACAAACTGAAAACATTGTATTGTCACAAAGATAGGAGGCAGTCAACAAAAGAATTCGTTGGTTGGTTCATTGGTAGGTAAAATGTTTGCGTCAGGTGGGGTTCAACAAAAGGAAGCAAAACATCCTAGTAAGTACAACTTAGAAACAACGCATTTTTACAAGATAAAAGGAAGAGGCATCGTGCATACTGGCTGTAATCAGCGACCTATGCAGATAGGGGAGGGGAGGAGAGATAACCACACAAGCGATGCGCAGATAGCGAGACAGAAAGATATATAACTGTGAGCTTCGAAAACAAACCAAACCTTTAAAGCAAAACTTGAACAGTGTCTGTAATAAATGACTTGCATTGCACGCCTTCCCAATCTCGAATGCCCTGAGAAGCCCCGAGTGTTTATTGACTAAAGCACTGTATACATATATGTCTGCATGAAAAAGAGGTGCCGAGGTTCGTAGCCTGCCTCTCTCCTTCCGTGTAGTAAACTAGTAGCGGGCGGACCTAGTGGTAGTATTTGTGTAATGGTATCGTGCATAATGATAAGCTTTGAGTCAATTGTATCGATATGAATCGTTACCGCAATCTTTACCGCAATGGCTACTGAAAAGAATCAAACGCTATGAGCTACATCAAGTAACCGGTAAATATGCTACCGGCGAGTGCTATTTCTGATGTCTTAAGTTGTAGCCTCGAGCGTCAAATTTTTGCTGACACTTTGTACTTCACCGAGTGGGCTGACGAGGTCCCTCGGCAGATTGGAAAAGGAAAAAACAAAGAGAGAGACTCGTCGTCGTAATAACTTCTCAGTTAACATTTGACATGGCGTCGAGCATGATAGCGGTGTTGTCTGCTGGCAGAGTATTTTAGAGCGATAGCTCTACTGCAGGTACAAACCCAGAAGACGACTGCTTCCGTAAATCTGACCTTCAAGCTCAGCCATGGTCAAGCTGGGACTTAGCCTGCCACTACCGGCGGCTGCTGAATACGGCGCGTGGGCGCCCATATCTTGAAAGAGATCTGTGATGTGGACAAAGTGAGCCGTGCTGGTAGCTTCTTATGTGCTGTGCTTTCGACACTTAGTTCGCGTTGAAGCGAGACGCAGCATGAACGCGAATTCACTCGCTGCTGCTGCCGCGCCGAGCAGCGTCTGTGTGTTGTCTTGAGGTGCAATTGTAGATGCGGTAGTCGCTGGCGGCGCCGAGCAGCGTCTGTGTCCTTTCTCAAAGCAAGCAAAACCGTGCTATCGCTCGACAAACTTGGTTTAACCGTGTTCAACCGCGGCAATTTTTTAGGGGCGAAGCACCTTAGGGCCGCGCGTTGTCTCCCCCCTCGTCGTCGCCCGTCGTCCGTAGCTCTGGTTCGCATGGAGTCCGCTAGGGGCGCTGCGGTGCACAAGGGCGTTCGTTCCCGACGCGCGCTCTCTTTCTCTCTTCAGCCATGGATGATAACGGTCGCTTCTGATAACGGCGCACCCGCTATGGATGAAAAGGCGAGAGTGGCGGCTCAACTGCAAGCGGAGCCGAGGGCTCGCAAAGCTGATGCAGCACGGCGACGCCGGCAAGCGGACCCGGAGCTGAGGGCTCGCGAAGCTCGCGCTTGAACTGAGCATCGTCGCCACCAACCTCAGGTATAGAGAACGCTTCCGGCGTTTTGCCGCCGCTTCCCGCGCTCTCGCCGCCTCTGGGTCCGCTTGCCGGCGTCGCAGTGCTGCTGCACTGATACCAAGGCAGTCTTAATGAAGGGAAAACGAAGTCCGCACCTCAATACCATATACGACCAATAAAACAACATTGTATATACTGTACACATGTGATGTCACTCATTTGCATGTTCAAGTGGGCAATGTACGGGTGATTCGCGGTTACCCGAATGATCCCTCGGTGCTTCGCCCACTCATCATCATTCACTTCGTGGACATGCGGTGTTTTTTCTTTTATTGTTTACTTAAAAGACAGGCAGAAGGAGGTGGAATAGCCTAACAACTGTATCGGAATATCCGCGGTGAACGATTATGTGAGTCCTACAAGAAAAGGATGCAATAGCATGGCAAGAAAGCAGTATAAGGGAATACGAAAAGTGACAATTCAGTTTAAAATATCACTAAAGTTAAACACACATAAATAAGGCATAGCTTCCATAACTCTGAATCCCGAAGAAAATCCGTCGTTTCTAGTGGCGCCGCGTTATAGGCAAATGTGACAAAGGGGTGAACTTGGTCTCGAGGCTTGTGTTTAATGTCAGCATAACATAGCGAAGACGTCGGCGAGGATGTTCTTCAGATGTTCAGGAAAGCCGTTAATTTATGAGTGGTAGTCTATTGTGCTGCGATGGCTCAAGTCTCTTCGTCAATGCTGTTCCTCTCTTTGAGTGATATGTTACGCTATGCCGCGCTCCTGAATTTCCCTTCCTCTCTTTTTTTTATCTTCCCTTCGAGCAGGGGGCGTCGTGTGTTCCTTTCAGGAGGCAATAGTTAGCCCTGCTTCTCCTTCTGCTTTCGGTGGTGTCTGTATGTTTCGACGAAGGAATAACTATACTTACTATAGGAGGTTCAAAATTTATTGCATGAACTCGGCCGTGAACTTCATTCCATGGTCAGTGACAAGGAGTTCTGGCGCGCAATTTCTCCAACATAGTCCTCTCGATAAAAAAAAAAGCTGGCTAAATAGCTCGCGTATTTGCGTCTTCTGTCGACAATTTAATAGATGGATACTAGACCAATACTATCATTCATGCTTGTATTTTCGGTCTAAAGTAAAAATCATTACGCATGGTTCATTGATTAGGCAGGGATGACTGTGATCTGAGTCATCCGTTTGACAAGCTTTATACCTTACGGAATCGACACCTTACTCTCGGCTACAACGGTTCCACTCTGCTCCTAGAGGAACGATCTCGCAATTGAGAACTGATCGCTCGACTACGCATCCAATGTATCGCCAGTGTATAGGCCACATTAATTTTGTGGAGTGCTTTGCAAATTGAGGTCGGCGAGACCAAGTCAGCTGCTGCTGCGTGCACGAATTCACGCTGCCGCGATTATATAGTCCACCGAATGGAACACAAATGGCTTTAATACTTCCCGGTACATTCAATACGGTGTACGAAAAAAAAAGAAAAAAGAAAGAAAAGGACACGTTCTCCAGTATTCACAGCGCTGCTGCGCATACACACTTGTGACATGCATGTGTCGAGTGTGGTTTAGTTGCAGTCGCAGCTAGCACAAGAAACGCAAGCTGTAAATCACTCCAAACTAACGTGTAAACCCGTAATTCTTTTACTACGCCCGAGACGCCGCGTTCGTTATCAGAACACAAACCGACGATGTGAGCACGCGAACTTGTAGAGAACGACAGTGAGCCTTGATATTTCGCATTTACTTTAGTAAGAATTTTTTTTCTTCTACCACCTTTTATTCCCTTTACCCCTTACCCCAGTACAGGGTAGCAAGTCGGTATTTACACTGGCTAACCTCCTTGTCTTTCATTTCCTTTCTTTCTCTCTCTCTTTAGTAAGAAAGCATGTTTATTGAAGAAAATGGAATGGGGCTTCGCTTCACTCCGGCGTCTTTTTTTGAGTCGGACTTGCTGTTCACAGTGCCTGCTGAGTCAATAATACTATTAAATCCTATTGCTGGGCAGTGCTTATGCGGCACAAAATATCACGGGCTGTGTGTGTCTTCGCTACTGGGCGCGAGTACATACACCAGGCGCGCCTGCCGCCAGGTATATGTCGCAGCGGTCGTTAAATATCTTCGGCAAATTTCAAAGCACCTGTGTACTTGCACAGTGCTCAGCGATTCAAAGGCGGTACCCAGCGGGAACAGTGGGCGGTGGTGGCATCTTGTTTCCATTCTTTTCTTTCACACATAAAGCCTTTCATTAGACAATAAACATTTCAGCCGGCAGTAAGCGCTCGTCCTCGTTTCCCTCGTCTTGTTTCGCGCTACACCATACAGTCTCAATGATACTGCAAACGTCGCCTGTATGTCTGGGCAGGGAGACGTTATTTGCACAACGCCACTACAGTGCAATGTCACGAAGTTTAGGCGTGCGATGGAACAGGCGTGCTCGACGGTGCAAGCATGCGATAATGCACAATGTACCAAGTCTTGGTGACGCAGCGCTACTGACATCTAGTGCCGAGGCCTATAAATTTCGTACTCAGTCACACCTTCATGTCGCTACACCGCGTACTGAATACCGATTTCAGAATACCGTCTCCTATTCTCTGCCTGCACTTCATAGCATTGCTAGCAGTGGAAAACCTTCGTTATTCTGTACCAGATCAGATTGAGTCAACTTTCTAAATTAGTCATCCCTACCCTTATATATACTGATGTGTGCTTTATTTGAGCTCACTGTGTGTTTTTCAATTATGTATAGCTGCAGTTTTTGTTTCATTTGTTCAGTTTGATGTGCCTGTGCCTAGCATTTGTTTCCGCTGTTTTTTTTGTAACATTTTTGTTGCCGGTATATGTAGGACTCCGGAGCGAATCAAGCACTATTGAACTCTTCCTCTCGATGCCCTTTCACTTATTGCGAGTGGCAAATAAAGCTAATCATTAATTAATTTTTAAATTAATATATAATTCATTCATTCATAACCTTTTCGTTCAAATGGCTGGCATCGACACAGTTATACATGTGGCTAAAAGCGGCCCCTTATGGCAAGCCTTGGCTGCTTAAGTGGCTGCTTTTCTTTGAACAATTGACAAACATTGGCAGTGTTACCGACTGATTGATTGATTGATGGGGATTAACACGCCAGATCAACACAAGGATTATGCGATGGCTCAAGAACGCGAAGCTCTTTGTCGTGCTAAGGCAGAGGCCGCTAGGAAGCGACGGCAGCGCGAGACCTCAGAGCTGTACGAACCTATGAACATGAAGCGTTATAGGCCCGCGAGGAGACAGAAAAATCAATGCACAACGAATGATCCTAGAGAGTTTGCATTCTGCTCCAACTAAATATAATCGTTGGCTCATGGAAAATGACTCCGACTGCGCCTTTAGAGCATGTGATAAACTGTGGCTATTATAAAAGTTGCTGTTTAACCATGAAATACTACTTGCAGAAAATTATTGTATATGAAATCGTGGAATTCTGGGAGAAAATAACTCGGTGCATTTGGTGGAAAACTTGAGGATTACTCAATGCGAATGTCTTGTGGGAGATCATCGGTCGATGAATCCTCCCATATTCTACCGCATTACATCTCTTTCGGGTGGTAATACGAGAAATCCTCGGACTTCTTTTACGCCTGTTCTTTGTATTTGTTTTTTCAAAGTATAGACACTGATCCTGATATTTCGAGTCCCGGACACAGTCGCTGCAGGTAATGAATATCAACAGCAGGCGCAGGTGCAGGGCACTTACGACACGTTCCAGGATTTTCAGTTGTCGATTCCCAGTCCCAGGTGATAGCGGGTGTCAGGGTCATCCCAACCGGGAGCTTTTCTCGAGCGCCTGCACAGTCGAGCTCCCACGACAGCGGGTATATACATATATCTCAGGACGACGACACGGCGCTTAAACCGCGTGGACTTGCAGTTGCGGTGTTGGTCTCGAAAGCCTCCGTGCGTAAAGGCTCGCGCCGTGCCATTTATTCATCGCCCTTTCATGTCGAGTGACGTAGGCGTTTTTGCCGTGTGCGACGTATACTTTCGTGCGCGCTCGTGTCTGAATGTTTTTCCGGAACCGTCGTTCTCTGTCTGCGCTTCTCTTCGTTCCGCTTTCCGAACCCCGCGTGCAGCTGCACGTTTTCCACGCCAGACTTCGCGAAGAGCTCGCAAGAAGGTAAGAACGCGGCAAACTGCACAGCTGCTCGCTCTCTCGCTGCTGCTGCTGCTGCTGCTGCTACTGCTATCCTCGCATCGTTGTTCTTTTTTTTTTCTTGTCGCTTTTCTTTCTTTCTTTTTTTCGCGCACCATTCATGGCGTCTTCCTTACTTCGGCGCAACTTACTTCATTCTCACTATTTGTTGCTGCTCGCACGCTTGCAGCCTACTGTTTCATCCTCGTAAGCTTTCTTGATGTTTGTATAATGGGATTCGTCACCAAAACCCTCTCTGTCTTGCAGTAATGGCTGCTATGGATTCTTACGCCTCTTTAGGCATTGAGTTTGGTGTTCAGAACGGCGTGAAGCTTCGTCATTCCGTGTCTTGCCTTGAGTTTGTTGTTTTAGAGGTCACGCACCTGTGGACACATGTCTGAACACTGGTGAAGACAAACCATCGCCGAGTTTGTGTTCGTAAAGAAGCAATAAATTGCCGGCCGTGGTGCTGCACTGCACTGCACGCCCCTTGCGACGTACTTTATGGCCTTTTTTTAATGCACTCCACACTGTTCCCAGGTCGCAATATGCCAAGACACCAGCTGAACAACGTTTGTCTGCGGTACTGAGTACGATTACACGACTTGCCCCCCGACTTCGATTCTCAGTCTCAACTAAACATTAGTTCATACCGCCGTATATCTGTCTCATTATTTCTATAGCACGACGGCCATGAGTTATCATATCTGAATAGGTGCCAAGGGAAGGAAAATGTAGCCGAGAGTCGCGGAGGCTTTGATGGAGCGACAAAATTATAGGACAACCTTGCGGTAAAGGGCGGACCTAGGTTGACGCCGGAGAAGGTTGGTTGGAGATGGTTGGGAGAGCCGCCTCTTTCAAACAGTATACCAATAATTTTGGTCACAATGTGATAAAATAGAAACACTAAAGATGACTGCTCTAGTAGACCATACACTCTAGTCACGACCATTCGGCCGGTAATGTGACTTGGTGAGTAGATATACTGCCGACTCGAAGTTCCCCTGCCATACCGTAATAGTGCCATTGGCGTCCTTGTGATCTCACTGGTTTCGCAATACCTTCGCGCATTTCGTTCAGTTTTCAACAGTAAAGGTTGATAAGAGTTGGCAGGTCAAGCTCTGTTTTATTTACGCACGACTAAACAACCATGGGGGACTTCTATAGCTTACGAAACAGCGCGAAGAGAGCACCTCCGCCAGGAAAATGTGCCGAGCTACGAGAAGTGGATTCGAAGCATCGGATCCTCTTCCCGTAGCTTCTCGAATCTTCAAAGTCCGGGCGTCGGCCAGCTGGTCCGCGGTCCGTGGCCTTGATTAAAGCTACTGTCCACAACGCAGGACGGCCTGAGCTGCGGTGCGCACTTGGAACCTTCAGCTATTCAGAGATAGCCGAGTTTCGCCGGAAAAGGATTTAAACCTTGGCTTTCTGTGGTCTCGGCGTCTTTCTTGAAGACCATGCATAGCTGAGTACGGGTATCCACGTCTCTACTCTGGTACACCACGTTGGGCTTCAATGTGAGGTAAATCCCGGGTCGACCAAGTCACGGCCAGCTCTCAAGAGCTGGGCATTCCAAGCGCCTGCACCACAGCTCGGGCAGCTAGCCCTGCGCCAAGGGCAGTATGTCACGCGCGCCGGAAAGCGCCCCACACGCTTCAACGCTTGTGAAGCGTTGAAGCTTGTCAACAGTAATCGATATCAGCATTGCCTGATTATAAGGTGATGCTGATATGATTGTGATCATTATCATAATGATTATCAATAACAACGACATTGGGAGGAGCGCGATGTTGAGGCCAAACGTCAGCGAAGAGCCGCCGACCCTGAGTTTAGGGTAAACGAAGGAGAACGCCTGCGACAGCGTCGTCTTGCCCTCCAGGAACACGACAACGGTGGTGCACGCCTCGTAACTACGGGAATGTACGAGTACACGCGCGAAGGTACGAATGATCAGATACACACAGGACAAGCTACGCTTAGCCCCATTTTCTCGACAGGGGAAGCGCTGGTGATATTTCTCTCTCTTTTTGCCGGCGTCAGGTGCCACTTCTTTCTTGCCTGAAAATGAAGCGGACTGGAGGAGGATCCGAACTTATGACCTTCAGATTAGAAGCCCGATGTTCTACCTGTGCTCCATGCCAGCACTATTTCAATCATACTATTCATAATTATGAGAATGCCTGCGAAGGCGGCAACTGCAATATACTAGTAACAAGTAAATAATTGCATAATTGATCATTACACGCTTCGAGCACAATTTCTCGCTCAATCCTGTCTTGAAAATTTGGCACGCAGCAGGCAATAGAGAGTTTTAGTACTGCGCCATGACAGTACGCACGCAGCATGCAAGCGCTTTGCGGAAGTTGGCAGCGCGTGTACCGATAGGGCACTTTTTACATGAGAGTGCCCACGTACGTAAACATACATAAACAATTTATCAGTTTGCGCAAAGTGAAATTTAATGACTGTATACGAGGGGAAGTCAAAAAAGTCACAGGCCTGCGCAGCGCACGCAGGACAGTCACAGCGTAAGCTGGTGAAGCGGCTCAAGAGTAGCTCCAATTTCAGCACCACACACACCAGGGTCTTCGTGACAAAGTCTCTTCGCCTCGTTTTGACGAGAACGGTCTGAACTGTCCACCCGGCGTCGACGGCGAGCTGCGGCTTGTAATGCTTTCTGCACAGCAGTCTGCTGAGCCCGATGATGCCTGGTTGCACCCGCGCACGTAGCTCTACGATTCGCTTTTGCAGCAGCGGTTCGTACATAGCGAGGAGACGCCATTACGTGTACCCAAGAGGTATCCAGAATACGTGGCGCACATCTCACATCGGAATCGAGTTGATTGCGCGCCTCGTCTGAATCGCATCTCGTCGTCTGCGCCTGCGCACGCTGCGTTTGCAGGCGCCTTACCTAGATGGCGCCACCATACTGGCGTAGGCTCGGGTCGTCTGTGCCTGTGCGCGTGCCTGGAGAGCATTTATAGCGCATTTTTCCACTGCCCGATAGCAAGCGCTTGCGTGGCTCAGTGGTAGAGTATCCGGCTCCCACTCAGCAGGCGCGGTTTCGATCCCGGCGGGAACCATGTACTTTTTTCGCGTTTCCGACGATAGCAGTTACGGTTCCCAACAGCGGAGGCAGCGGCGGCGAACACCATCGCGAACCGAGACGGCTATTGGAATGAGCCCATAATAGCTTACGCTGTCAAAGTAAAGGGGCTTTTGCAATTTCTCGCACTAGGGTTTGGTAACACTGCTAATATCCAACGCTGAATTAGTGTCGTCTGCAACACTTCTATGGAACGTGTCACTCTTGTGATTGGACCTCAAGGTCCGCCGGCTACCACGCTGTCTTGATGAAACAGAAACGGCACATCTTAAGCGCGTACTCTTCTTTTAATAGAACAGCGAATTATGAAAAGAATGGTTTCATGCCCTCGAGCGAGCGGAGCTCGTCAGGCGCAAAACGATGATGATGAACGATCGTCTGCTAGACGTATGAAAGACGAAGTTACAACATCTTCCCGCGCCCAGCAGATGGCGTTATTCAATTTCCAATGTGTAGAGCAGTTGAACAGGGCGTCTTGCTTCGGATCCGCCCGGAAAACGCAGTGAACAGGAGCGGACCTTTCCATCATGTCCGCTATGTAGTTCTAGTATTCTTGCCATCACCCAAACTTGCCGAGGACGTTTTTTGTCACCGATGAGAACTAAATTTCCTTCCTTCAGCAAGTCGGTGCGTTTCGCTTTGTTAATGGCAAGGTTTTTCAATTCACCTAAGTATTTTTTTTTGCCAGCGATCCCAAAAGGTTTTCAGGTCTTCTTCTCGTTTTTTCAACATTCTGTTCAGCTGGCCTTCGCTGTTAGTATCTACCGATACTTCGTAAGGTGGTAGAGATGTAATTTTTCGACTTACTAGGAAACTTGCTGGGCAAAGTGGGTAAGGCTTATCGGCTTATCGACGTCATTATAGACCAAGGTTAAAGGACGTGAATTCAGCACGGCCTCTACTTCGGTTAAAAGCGTACTGAGCTCAGTATATCCCACGAGTCTTCTTCCGAGCATTTTTCGCAAGCAGTTTTTCACAGAGCGTACTAGTCTCTCGTAGAAAGCTCCCCACCAAGGAGCACTTGGGAACAGAAACTTCCACTGAATTTCTGATGCTGCGAAAAATGAGATTATGTCTAGGTTTCTAATAGTTTTCCAAAACTTCCCCAATATTTTGGACGTCTTCCCAAAAGTGCGGGCATTGTCGCTGTACATGATCTTGCATATTCCTCTTCGTCAAATAAATCTCCTGAATGCAAAGAGGAACTTTTCGGCAGTCATGTCTTCGACCAACTCTAAATGTATGGCCCGAGTGACAGTGCAAGTAAAAAGTGCAATATAAGCACGTCGATGACCACTTTCCTTGACGTATAATGGTCCAGCAAAGTCAACTCCTGTGACCAAGAAATGCTCTGCTTTGGTAAACCTGTGTTCTGGTAAAGGAGGTGTTTCTTGGTGTACTGGCTTTGCTTGCAGCCGCTGACATACCAGGCATCGACGTATGGTTTTCTTGACTAGTTGTCTGGCCCGTGGAATCCAAAATCGTTCACGAATCAGAATCAGGGTATCTCGGACGCCGCCGTGTAGTACCTTCATATGGGCTTGTCGGATAGTCAGCGTTGTAAAGTGACTGTGTTTCGGCAATAGAATCAGATTCTGACTTCCATAGTTCTCGTTTTTGCTATGAGCACGACCTTGTACACGAATTAATCTGTCCTATTCGAAGAAAAGTCGTAGATGCTTAATCTGGCTCAGCAAGTGAACAGGCTTGTTTTCCGAAAGGCACTTCAGTTCGTCGCTGAAATGTGTCTTTTGCTCGACACGTATCAGGTAGAATTCAGCCTCTTGAAGTTCTTCAGTGGAAAGCTACCGCGATGACGTCTGCTCCACTTTCAGCTTCTTCGTATAGCTTAACACCCAAGTTGTGACCCTTAACAGTTTAATACGAGAACTGAACCGCTCCGTGTCAATTATTCTCTCCAAGGGTGGCTCCGTGCTGACAGCATGAGCACATGATGATGAACGATCTTCTGGTAGACGTATGAAAGACGAAGTTCCAACAACTCTTATTCCCGCTTTAGTCGTTAGAGTGTAGCAGACTGTTAAACATTGCAGCTCCATTGTCGACCTGCACCAAGGAGGAAATGAGGGCAGTGATTCGCTTTTTGTTTGCGGAAGGTGTTAAACCTGAGGAAATTATTTGTTTAATACAAGCGCAGAATGGTGACAGTTGTTTATCGCGAAGCAAGATCTACGAATGGCTAGAGCGTTTCGAAGAGGGAAGAACTTTTTTATGGGACGAGGAAAGATTGGGCAGGTCATCGACGTCAATGGATGAGGACAACTTGAAAGTCGTTTAGGGTATGGTGATGGAAAACAAACGAATCACAGTGGACGAAATCGCCAATACTTTACATATCAGTCATGGTTCAGCGTACTACATCTTACACGACAGGCTAAATTATCGGAAAGTGTGTGCAAGGTGGGTCCCGAAAGAATTGTCAGCGCAGCGTAAGGCACAAAGGTTGGAGATCTCTCGTAAACATTTGGCCCGTTATCGTCGCGAGGGAGATGGATTCTTAAAGCAAATTGTTACTGTAGATGCAACTTGTGTACATCATCACGAACCGGGAAGTAAGGCTGCGAGCATGGTTTGGAAACACTTATCATCACCAGAAGCTAAGAAATTTAAACGTCAACCATCAGCTGGTAAGATTATGCTAACAGTATTCTGGGACTTGGAAGGCATGTTAGCCGTTCATTTCACCCCAAGAGGCGAAACTGTGAACAGTGGGAACGATTGTGATGTTTTGCGAACTAAACTCAATCCTGCAATCACATCCAAACGTCGTGGGAAAACTGCGAAAAGGTGTCATCATGCAGCAAGATAACGCTCGGCCACACTCTGCCAAACGGATAGCCGAAACAATAAAGGAGTTGGGATTCGAATTGCTGCAATACCAGCCATACAGTCCAGACCAAGCTCCAAACTATTCTCATATGTTTGGACCATTGAAAGAAGCGCTCAGGGGAAGAAGATTTGCAAGCGATGCAGAAGTCGTTGTTGTTGTTGTTGCCTCAAAACAAGTCATTGATCTGGTGCAAAATTACTTACAGGTGCAACCTTCTTCTTCTTCTCTCTGCGGTTTTACGGGCCGGAACCATACCGGAACCAGCTCTGTTTATGAGGCACGCCGTAGTGGAGGGCTCCGGATTAATTTTGGCCACCTGGGGTTCTTTAACGTGCACTACAACGCAACCACACGGGCGTTTTTGCATTTACCCTGCATCGAAATGCAACCAAAATTTTTTTTTACGTGGGAATAAAAAAAACTTGGGAAATGTTGGGCATAGTGCGTTGAAGGGCAGGGAGGTTATGTAGAAAAGTAATATATGTTTCAGTATCATTAAAATAAATGTACTTTTTCTCAAAAGTCCTTTTACTTTTTGACTTCCCCTCGTATTATATCCACCCGAGTCCTGGCCAATCCCCCATAATGGGTATGAGCCACGACCGCCGCTGAAAAAAAAATAAATAAATAAAAAAAGTTTTTTTGCTACTTTTTTTTTTATCCAGCTACCGTGCAACTGTGCTTCAGAGGGCAACGTGCTGTGTCCAAAAGTCGAGGCTCACCCAAGGATAGAAAATTTGGAATAGGCAAGTCTAATCCAAGAAGACGGAGCCGCGTTTCTAATGCTCCTTTTTGCAAATTAGAAAATCGTCTGTGGGTACAAACACACAATTCTTGGCCATTCCCAGCCGTGAGTACGTGCCATGTTTTGCAGCCTCATCGTCATCATCATCATGAACGTAGTGTGATCGCCCGCTTCAAAGGGCCGCGGCTGTGTCATTATCATCATCATCATCATTGTCATCATCCTTTAGAGGGAGCTTCTGACGTAAAGTTTCCTCTTAAAACACTACCAGCGAAGCTATGCACTCAATAACCTATCCTCAACCCTCAATAAAATTTTCTCATAATTACTTCAAAAAAGACAGTGACTGCTTTTTTTCTTCATACACATAGCGTGCATTCTGCAGGGCTCGCGCAGGAGCGTGTGCCGCAGCTCAGAGCCGCTTCAATCGGCGATTTGGCAATCTTAGTATCTCGCGATTCCGTTTACGTGAACCCTACGGCGACGGTTCCAAGCTCTGAATAACATGGAACGCAACCAACAAGAGCGTCGTCAGTCGTCAAGGGAACCACCTAACGCTTCGACCAGCCCTTCGGACGTTTCGTCTCCGTCAATAGCTTCACACCACCCCGAGTCAGTGTCGTCGGCATCCGAGACGTCACCTCCAGTAGCTACTGTCCCACCTCGAGACGAAGGCTCACCGGCAGGCTCTGAAGCCGAGCCCGAACCGCCCCCGATGGTTGTCCTGTCGACGACCAAAGCCGATTTGCATTACGACCCTGACCAGGGGCCACCGCCCGCCGTTCGCAAGGCAGCCGCCGCCTTCAAGGCCTTGAACAGCGCCAAAATGGCGAGCGCCTCTCATCAGCTCTCGCCCCCGAGTCCCAAATCGCCAGGAATAGCCAGGGATCGGTCTCCTTGCACGGACGATGAAGAACAGGTCGGCACGGCGCCTGCAGAACCAGGACAGCCCATGGCAGCACCCGACGCCGTCTTCCGCCAGGTGAACCGAAGCTTCGGAGCAGCCCCATTCATGGTCTGCTTCGCCTTCCTCGTCTTGCTGGCGATCGCCGTAGTGCTGGCCATCAAGGCGGTTCTGCAGTTAGGGGGCCCGGACAGCGACGACGGCGGCTCGCACTTCTGCTGCGCCGAGGAGGTCAAGGCACTCGTCAAATACGTCAACGCGACGCTGGACCCCTGTGACAGTTTCTTCGAATTCGTCTGCTCGAACGTCGCTCAGCAGGGCGGCCTGCCCAAGGGATTCTCGCCGTTGATTGCCTTGAGCCCGGAATTCGAGCGCAACGCCGCCGTCGCTCCCAACACGACCCGCAGTCAGGCGGGCGCCTTCCTGAGGTCCTTGTTTGATTCTTGCCTGAATTCCGGTTCGGACGAAAACGCCGTGGTGGGCAAGCTGGCAGCATTCCTCGTCAGCGCGGGCGGAACCTACCTGCGACACGCGGGAACAACGAACGCGCTTGCGTTCCTCTTGCTCAGCAACCTCAAGTACAGAATTCCCTCCGTCGTGTCGATTACACTGACGGGACATGGGGCCATTTCGATTACGCACAACACAGGCTATGATTTCAACGATAGCAAGTTCCAACAATGCCTGAATGGCTCGCTGGCCAAGTTCAACCACTATGCTGAGAAGAATGTCCGCGTGGAAGAGGTAAGCGCTTTCGCAAAGACCCTGCACGCTCGTTACCCGGCAGAGGTCAGAACCGGGCACTACTCAGGAGCCAATCTCTCCGCGCTTTTTCAGAAGTGGAATCTTATGGCGGCTCTAAATATAATCTCCATAGGCTTGGACTATCTCACTGAAGTAGACGTGATCGGCACAGTTCAGGTAGACGCGCTTTTCGGCGCCCTCAGCAGATCTCCCGAAAACGGCACCACTGGTGCCAGCGCTGCGTACCTCCTCGCGTGCAGCGTGTACGGCGCCCTTGCGGAGCTCGCCTGGCCTTCCGTGCACTCCAAGTCGAACAGACTCGCCTTCTGTACGCGACAGATGGACCTCATTCCCCGCGTTCGAGACGCCATGTACTCGGACGAGTACGTCACACCGGCCAAGAAGCTCCAGGTGACTCGCGTCATCAACGCCGTCATTGAGACCATCAAGTCGGATTGCGCTTCCAGCTCGCTCTTCGACTCGACCGACACTGGACGGCTGCAGTCCTTGTTCGACAGCATGTCGCTAGTCGTGCCCGGAGAAACGGCTCGTCCCGACATCAGGGAGGCAAGCATGAAGGAAAGTTTTCTCGAGAAGCTTCTCGAGGGACGCGCGTACGAATTTCAGGCACAGCTCGCCATGGCACGGTTGGGCCTCCCGGTAAGGAACAGCCGCGTGAACAACAGCGAAAGAGCACGCCCGTATCTGTTGCTGCACAAGGGAGCGAGTGTCTTAGTCTACCCGGCAGCCTTTGCGCTTTTTCGGGACGACGCCGCGCACACCGACGCCTTCAACACACCGATCATCCCTTGGGCTTTGGCCGAATCCACCTGGCGGTTCATCTTAACGGAGACGACTATGTGGTCTCAAAGAGCGAAACTTCGCATTGAGGAGCTCGTCAACTGCTTTCGGGACCGCTACATGGCAACGCCCAGTGGTGGCCAGGGAACCCTCGGCGATGTCGACACGGTGGCGGTTTCGCTGGGCCTCTCTACGGTGCTCAGGAGCTTTTCTGAGCGCCTCTGGTACAAGGTCGAAGCGGCAGGGAGTTTCTGGAGCTTATCGCACAGCCAGTTCTTCTACATGCGTGAGACCTTCTACCGTTGTCCGGATGGTTCTGACCCGGCGAGCAGGAGATACGTGGACGTGCCCCTGAGGCACGATAAGGACTTTTCCAGAACGTTCCAGTGCGAAAGCTACAAACGCATGGCCATGATGCATGCTTGCAATTTCCCTTGAAAGGATAATGCTTGGTAAACTAATCAATGTTGCAAAACAGCAATGCAAGCCTCGTGGAACTTTAAGAAAAAATATTTCAGACAGTTGATAGCAAAAACACAATGTTTGAGTTCTGCTGTCGAACTTTGTTTCTGTGAACCAGTGCACATTTTGGTTACGCGTACTCGCCGTTTCATGGACTAACGAAACAATAGCTGTTTTCGCTTTTGTTACTGCCATGGGCAATTAATAACATAGTTCACTTTTGAGCTCCTGTGCACTGTATGTGACATTTCAGTATCAAATGTAATTTTATACCAATAATGATATAGTCAATCACCTGCACCTAATCACCTAATTACGGTGAATAGTCATATGGACGTATAACCATCCGATTTACGGTGATGACCTGTGCGTAGCATGCAAAAATACTGCGCTGTATAGTGAACTAAACGTATATATATATATATATATATATATATATATATATATATATATATATATATATATATATATATATATATATATATATATATGCAGGCGCAAGTTGGAATACGCTAGCGCAAGACAGGGGTAATTGGAGATGGCAGGGAGAGGCCTTCGTCCTGCAGTGGACATAAATATGGGCTGATGATATGTATATATATATATATATATATATATATATATATATATATAGGGAGCGTGCAACGAGGTGGTTGCGCGCTATGGAAATGACTCGCGTGCTACCTGCAGCGGAAGACTGCAAGTGAAAGCAGCGCGCGCGCTGTACACAAGGCTCCCTTTTGCAAGTTGTTGCACAAAATTTGCGAATGATAGCCGCAGTTGCGCCCTCAGATTGCAAAACCCGGATTCTTATCACTACAGTGACTCAAAAATTACTGCGAGCGAGATTGTGGACGATGGGCTTTATTTTAAGCGAGACCAATATCTGGCGTGTCCAAATACTTGCAATTCAATTTTTGATTGAAGTTATTAGGGATTGGTCTAGACGCGGTGATTTTCCGTAGGCTACTTAACTGCGTTTATCTCTTAACACTGGGCTAAAATACTTGGTTGTAAATATAAACAAGAAAATTAGCATTTCTATATATACTTATTTTTCTGCACCCACGTTAAAGACACAAACATATAAAGCTGCAGTGTTCGGAATAAGGCCGTAAATGTTCATTGCTTGAATAACTTTCACGAAGACCCTTGAAAAACGCCAGAACGCATAGGTGGCGAACTAATATGCTTGTAATTTGTACTCTCCTCTTATGCTATCTGCTGCAGCGGTCGTAGAGGCTGGGTATCTCGGCTAGAGAATATTACAGCACCTACAGTTACGGCAGTTAGATATTCTTTGCAATTATTTGGCATCATAAGTTATCACTCATATCGCTCGGGTGTTACGTTCGCATGTCTTCGTCTGCCACAGCTCTATCATTAAGGTGTACAATCATATACGGCTACATGATTATGTTATATGCGGGGGCATTCGCTGCGCATGCAGACGAAATGCTAGCTACAGTTTACATTCAGATTATAAACATTGCAGTGACGAAGGCTTGATCAATAGCGGTATACTCATTCGTGTGTTATACTGTACGTGTAGCCAAGCAGGAGTTCACGTTTGCGCCTCCTCGCATGCCGTAAAACGCACAGTCGGCTTGCGTTTACCCGAATACCGGGCACGCTAAAACTCTCCAATGTCTCTGAGAGCCAATGTTTTTAAACGTTGCTGAGAGCACATAGAACGCGCTATGCGACGGTCCGGTTTTGTGGCAGTAAATTGACGAATATCAGGCATTTGTGCCTTCTTGCAGATGTGACTCTCGTCTCTTCTGGATGGGTAAACCACCTGTCGGACTCCTTGAATATTGGGGCGCGATGGTGGCGAGTTTGGTGTTAGTTTTTCGAATGTGGTCTCTTCTTCAGCTCTTTATTTCCTTGTCACTTCTCACGTTAATCGCAGCCTATTCTAATTTGAGCCACTGTAACATTTTGGATGTTGGAATTTCTACATCGTTGGTTTCCCATTTGTCGCTCGGAGTGAGTTGCTGTAACGTCCTTCAGATTCTCGAATCTTGCCCGGATTCTGCCTGCTCGTCACTGGAGCTTCCACACTGCCTCCCCTTGCGAGGAAACCCTTGAACGCGTTCTGTGTGACTGTCCTCTCAGCTATGAACAGACACGATCGCTCACGACTGCGGCAGATCACTTTCATCACAGACCCGTGATGGAAGGAACCCTTCTCTAACGCCGTCCTCATAAGCCATCCCAGCAGTGGATGACGAAAGCACTGGTACAATTATTAGGAACACTTCTTACGAGGCAGAGACAGCAAGGAGAGGAAAGGTAGGGAGGTCAACAAGATGAGCGTTCGGTTCGCTACCCTGCACAGAGGGTTAGAGAAAAGGGTGAATAGAAAGAGGAAAATGGGGAGAAAGTGAAGAACAACAAACCTGCAAAAGCCATGGCGCTGCATGTCATCTTGAGCTGTGGTAGTGTGCGGTGATCGTTAGCGACTATCTCTCAGCCCATTGACTCTTCCTCTCTCTCTCTTCATCACTTTCTCCTTATATTTCCATCTCCCTTTGTCCCATCCCCCAGTGAATAGTGTAGGAAGCCGTAAGTACACAAATAGAGTTTTGATATTTATAGTATATTGTCCAAATTTAAAGAAAGTCCCGTTGCACAGTGCTACATTGACAATGCTGTGAGAAAAGAGGAAAGTTGAACGTGTTACTTTAATGTTTTTTGACAACTGAAAAAAAAAGGAACTACGGCTAACGTGCAGACGTTAAAAGCGTCCGATTTGCCTGCGATAGCCGCAGCTTGAGCTCAGTGCCCGTGAACCGATCGTTAGACGTCGCCGCCGCTCGCTTTGCTCGTCTTGTGCGACTAAGCAGGTGTGCCGAGCTTAGCGGCTTTCATTTTTTTTTGCGAGCACTTTGTGCTCGAATGGTTCGTGCTGCTCATTCCTGCATTTATGCCGGCGCGCGTCTTGAGTTGTATGATGTATGGCCAAGGAGACCCGACGTCCAGTTCGTGCCCGTTATACGGAGCAGTCTAGATGCTTTCGAACGTGCCTTGGTAGTGGATTGCCTGCTTTGCCAGAAAACTTCGGTCGCATTTGTTTTGTCTTGCGTTCAAATAAAACAAACAAATTTTGTTCATGGCAAATTCATATGCGGTTTCTACAGCCCACGCGCGTGTACCCTCAAGTAGGAGTTTTTTGTTTTTTTTAATTATTATTTTGAGCTTGGGGCAGCAGGGGATGCGTGACCATGACGGTTATGGCGGCAACCAACACATCGTGCAGTGCGTCGCAGGCGCCATTGTGACTGTCGTCACAATGACGTCAGCATGATACTGAACATTCCACCCCCGAAAGTGAAGTCGTGTGCAGGCTATAGGGAGCAATGAGAGAATGCGACCGCGTAGCGAGTATTCAATTTATGACAAACACGCGCTTCCTGGTCGGATGGATTCATCAGCCATTGAAGTTTTCTTT